>NW_006985715.1:108848-121277 GCF_000164805.1 Carlito syrichta
TCCCGAGCCGCCCGGCGCGGCGGGCGGTGTGTGTGCGAGTGTGCCGCGCTCTCGCCCCATGCCTGGCACATGCGTAAAAGCGAGTTGCGCCCAAAGTCCCAGCCATACCCTCCTTAGCAAATAATAACAAACCCAAACCGTCAGATCTTACCTGAAACATTGGAGCACAAAGTCTCTCTCCAAGTCCCCTTTTCCTTTTCCTCTCTCCCCCCTTTTCCGATTTCTCTCCCAGCGATCTGCTCGGCTCGCCACACCAGAGAGAAATGCAATAGCTTGGCTAAGGTAGACAGAACAAAATACAGAGAAGAGTTGCTTCAGGGCTTTGAAACCCCTCAAGGCAAGGATCAGGATACAATTAGCTCATGCCTCTACCTCTAGTCTAAATCAATCTCCAAAATAAAACTTAAATCAAATTAACTGATCACAGGGCAGACAATTGATCTCCTTCAAAAATAAAGCTCTACATATACGTATAGAGAAATATACACATAGGAATTTTTTTCCAGGTTTTTTTTTTTTTTTTGGTGGAAAACCAGTCTCATTCCAGCTTCCAACTTGCTTTTTACCCTCCTCTTGCACAGAAAAGCTGATTTTAATCGTTGTGATTAGTTTTGATGTAACGTTTCCGCGGGCGATTTCTGCAAATGGATGGAGTGTTTCTTTGCCAAAAGAGGGAAAAGCAGCAGATGATGATAATTATAAGGATTGTTGGTTGTTTCTTTTTATTTGTGTTTAGGGCTCTCTCTTCACTTTCTCAAGTTGACCTGACATTGCTGTTACACTAAGGTCGCACAACTTGTTGATGAGGATCAGCGCCCTGTCTGATCGAAGGATAGGTGATAATTTGGCAATAGAGCAGCACATTTTTGGTTCCTTTTGGCGACATAACGTCCCAAATGACGTGGATAAAAATAAGCACATGCAGCCTGCTTTGCCCCAATCAAGTCTGAATCAGCGCCTGGGGGTGATACACAAACTCATTTCAAATGTTCAACCATGCAGAATTGTAAAAAGATTGAAGGAGTTACACCGCATTTTTTTTTTAATGGCAAAATTAAAAGAAAACAAAACCTACATGAGGTGTAGCCAGGGACCTACCATTTAGGTTTACTTGGCCAACCTTCTGAGCACACCTCTCCTCCTCCCTTCTCTACCTGCCTCCACCTGGTACCTTTTAGAGGGGGGTTTGTCTATTTCCATTATTTGACGGAAGTGCTGCACAGAGTGAGACACTCACATAAACACATTTCCCCAGACTGCCACTCTGGTTCTGACCTCTTCCAGTCCTCATCACTTCTTCCTCCTTGGGCCTTTGTTTCAAAGAGGTTGTGCCCAAGCTGGTCCTTATCTTAATTCTTTGTAGTTAGGGTGGGATATTTGGTTATACTTCGAGGATCACCTCCTATTAGTGTTACATTCTTGCAGGATACTTTTTGAAATCGTATGTTTTTGAGCACTTCACAGTTCATTAATTCAAAGACTTTGCTGACATTTCTTACGGAAGAGATCAGGTTATATGGCCAAGGATACTTAAAAAAGGAAGAAAGAAATATCCTAAATAGAAACAGACATGTCCTGGAAATACCTGCAACTGGCAGCGTTTCGCAGGAAGTATTTTTTAACCATCATTTTACCTTTAAGAAAAGAAAGTGACTACCCCAATACCAGCTGAAAAGGGAAGGGCCAAGCTTTTAAAAATATATAGTCGGTCAGATCAATGCTTTAATAACATGAGTGATTAACGCCATAATGAGAATCAAGGGTGTTGGTAGTTTTTTATTTTTTATTTAAAAAAAATTTTTTTTAACATAATAGGTTGTCCTATGAGAAAAAAGAATGGGCTGGGTGCAGTGACTCACGCCTATCATCCAAACACTTTGGGAGGTCAAGTTGAGAGGCTTGCCTGAGACCACAGGTTCGAGACCACCCTGGAAACTTGGTGAGACCTCATCTCTACAATAAATCAAAAAAAATTAGCCGGGTGTGGGGGTGCATGCCTGTAGTCCTAGCTACTTGGAAGGCTGAAGTGGAAAGACTGCCTGAGCCTAGCTGGTCGAGGCTGCCGTGGCCATGAGCATGCCACTGCACTCCAGCCTGGGCAACAGAATGAGACTCCCACACATACACACACACACACAAAAGAAAGAAAGAAAAAGGATGGATTACAAGACAACACAAAAGAAAATTATAATATTCTTTTGTGTTGTTTTGTTTTTGTTTTTGAGACAGGGTCTTACTTGGTCGCTGAGGCTAAAGTACCTGGGTGTGATCATGGAGCCTCGAACACCTAGGCGCCAGTGGTCTTCCCACCTCAGCCTCCTGCGTAGCTGGGATTACAGGCACATACCACCAAGCCTGGCTAATTTCACATTGTTTTGCTCTCTCCCCCCACAAAAGGTAGATACATGCTCTGATATGCAATAAGTTTTTTTTAATGTCCACAGATCCCTAAATTAAATGGAATAAAACTTTGTCCTTGCCCCTATGTGGCACTAAATGTTAGTATAGGAGAACGTGAGAAGAGACCATGGAAGAAATACCCCAATCACTGATATAATGACTTAATATATGAAAGGTATGGCTTAAAGTGACTTTTAATAAAAAAACACGTGTCATGTGGGGAGACACGTGCCATTGTTTTAGAATGTTAAATCTGGAAAGATCCTTTGCAGGCATCTAGTCCTTCACCACCGTTTTACAGATGAGGAAACTCATGCAGCTCTCCCAAGCTCATGAGCTAGCCATTGGCAAGGGGCAGGCTACAAGAGGCAGAACTAGAAGACAGGTGAATGATGTCCCCATGAAAGCACTTACCTGGCAAAGTTGAGCATAGCATTCTAAATTTTGCTGAGATGATTTAAACCATACTATTGGAATTCCCTTTCTGGGATTGTCCTCAAAGCCTGCAATGCAATCTTCTAAATATCTCTGGTCGTAACAAATCTTTGTTCTTTGATAGTTTAACTTTGAAAACAGCAACACCAAACAAAAAACTAGTTCCAGGACCAGAGAATGAGTGGATAAAGAAGATGGTTTATGCTATTTAGCGTAAAAAAAAAAAAAAAAAGACTAAAAACAGAGGAATGAAGATAATTCCTAAGAGGAATAAAGACATTTTCAAAATAATTTGAAGAAATGGAATCATTACTAGGAGAAGGGCTTTTCTTTCCAAGATAACTGCTCTGGGCCAGGTGCAATGGTTCATGTTTATAATCCTAGCACTTTGGGAGGTCAAGGTGAGAGGATTGTTTGAGGCCAGCAGTTTGAGACCAACCTGGACAACATAGCAAGACCCTATCTCTACAAAAAAAAAGAAAGAAAGAAAGAAAGAAAGAAAGAAAAAAATAGTTGGGCATTGGCAAGCACCTGTAGTCCCAGCTACTCAGGAGGCTGAGGTGGGAGTGTCAGTTGATCCTGGGAGGTCGAGGCTGCAGTGAGCTGTGATCCTGCCACTGCATTCCAACAAAGGTGACAGAGTGAGACCCCTACTCAAAACAAAAAATAAAGTAACTTCTCTGAAGGGAATAATATTCACTTGAATAAATTAAGTTCTGAAATGTTTATTTTAAAGACATTTTAATATTTCAGAATGACATCACTTACAAAAAGATGCAATTTTTTTTTTGAGTCGGAGTCTCATTCTGTCACCCAGGCTGGAGTGCAGTGGCATGCTTACGGCCACTGCAGCCTTGACCTACTGGGCTCAGGTGTTCCTTCCACCTCAGACTTCCAAGTAGCTGTAACCACAGGCATGCACTACCATGCCCGGCTGACCTTTTGATTTATTGTAGAAGCAAGGTCTCTCCATGTTGCTCAAGATTGGACTTGAACCCCTGGACTCAGGCAGTTCTCTTGCCTCTGCCTCCCAGAGTGCTGGAATTACAGGCGTGAGCCAAGTTATTGGCATTTCAAAGTGGTCCAACCTATTTGGTTCATCACTGAATTTGTGGCACTCTTAGTGGCAAAAGGACTGCAGGTAAGTTCTCATTTGATTGTGGTGGGAATCTTAATTTTATTGCATTTTGAAGGAATATCAGTGTTGAGGCTTTGGTGCAGGGATTCAGAGTCAAAGGTGATAGTCTAGATTGTAGGTAATGAAAGGTATAAAATATTATTTTGAAAACTTACTTTTTTCCATGCAATGCAAAGAGATGAGTGAACTTAATGACCTTGAAATCAAACGTGATGGCACTTGGTTTTAAAAAGTAGGTTGTTAATGAAATAGTATATGAAAAGCCAGGTTCATATCTTGCCAAGTATGAGAGACAAACTGAACAGACTTTACTTCAATCAGCCTCTGCAATCACAAAATGACCTGAAAGTACTTTCTATCTAATTAATAATCTGCAGTTTGTGGTATCTATAGCACTTTTTTGGCAATCATTAAGAAGTCGGGAAAAAGAGTATATTAAAAATCCTTCTAACCTCCTTTTTAAATAAATAGTTGAAGTGAAACCAGCAGCCTAACAACCATTTGCCACACAGAAGACAATGGCAATAAAACTGTCAGCAAGAAAACAATCAGGAAGAAAACAGCAGTCCTTTTTTCATCTTCCAGGGTCTCACCATCAAAATAGTTCTAACAGTTTAGTTTTGAGTCCAAGTCTCACTCTGTTGTCCAGGCTGGAGTGCAGTGGCATGATCATAGCTCATAGCAGCCTTGGCATCCCTAGTAGCTGGAATACAGGTGTACGCTGACATGCTGGCTAATTTATTATTATTATTATTATTATTATTATTATTATTATTATTTTTGTAGAGACAAGATCTCGCTATGTTGCCCAATCTGCTCTTGAACTCCTGGGCTCAACAATCCTCCCTTCGGGGCCTCCCCAAATGCTGGGATTACTGGCGTGAGCCACTGCACCCGGCCTCTATCAGTTTGTAAAGGCAGAAAAACAAAGCTAGAATGTTCTGAGCAGAAACCAGCAATTCAGCTGAAAAAGTTCAGAACTGTGACTGCTGTGGAAGAGAAATTTAGATGTTCTTCCAGGGGATCAGCCATCCTCTTCTCGTGTGAATATAGGACAGCCCATTTGGTAACATTGTAGTCCCTGAACCCTCAAATCACAAGTTCTCATAGAACAGCAATGACTTTGCCCAGGGTAGCCCTGTAGTACATTCTTGGTGGTGATTTGACAAGATGTGGACATTAGTTGCTGAGATGAAATGTGAAATTGCATAGCTTTCCACTGAAGCAGCCAGACACCCAGATCCAATTTAACAAGCCCATTGTACTTTCTATTGGGAAGAAGAGAGAAGCCTCAATGTGCAGGCTCAACCTGGCCTTACATAGACACCACTAGCTTGCCATGGTCCCTGAATGACAGCATTCCCATCATTGCTCCAGCAGCATCCACCTGTGATTACCACATGAGGCCCTGCAATGCAGAAAGGCAAATTATGTTGTTTTATTTTCTCCTTGGATCAGTCTTTTTTTGGGGGGGGAGTCATTTGTTTTTTGCTTTTTGTTTTGAGTTGGACGTCTCTATCACCCAGTGTGGAGTGTAGTGTCACAATCACAGCTCACCACATCCTCAACCTTCTGGACTCAACTGATCCTTCCGCCTCAGCCTCCTGAGTAATTGAGACTATAGATGCATGCCACCATACCCAGCTATTTTTTTTTTTTTTTTTTTGAGTTGGAGTCTCACTCTGTTGCCCAGACTGGAGTGCAGTGGCTGCTCCTGGTCACCGCAGCCTTGACCTGCTGGGCTCCAGCAATCCTTCCGCCTCAGCCTTCCAAGTAGCTGGAACTATAGGCGCGCGCTACCATGCCTGGCTAATTTTTTTGATTTATTGTAGAGATGAGGTCTCGCCGATTTGCCCAAGCAAGTCTCGAACCCACGGGCTGAGGCAATTCCCTCACCTCAGCCTCCCAAAGCGCGGGATTACAGGCTGAGCAACCGAGCCTGGCCTCCAGCTATTTTTTAAAAAAATTTTTCATAGAGACAAGTTCTTGCTTTGTTACCCAGACTGATCTTGAACACCTTGGCTCAAGAAATCCTCCTGCCTCGGCCTCCCAAAGTGTTGAATTACAGGTGTGAGCCACCACGCCTGGCCAAAATCACCTGTTTTTTATCAGCCAACCTAAAACTCCCTGTAATGCTGTGGAATGTGCATTTTCCTGGAGTTGAATAGAAGCATTAATGAACTCAAACAGAATGGGTTGTGATTCCTGGAGTTTGGCCCCAGCCACCACCTGTTTATAATTAGCCTCTGGAAAACATACGAGTTTTCGGTGTCACTGTTGATGTTGAGTTTGTAATATCTTTCTTTCTGAGAAGGTAAATCTTTCAGTGGTTGCAGATATGCTGATGATCATAATTCTGAACTAGAAACATGTATCAAGTCCTTGTATTAATCAATTTTTTAATAAAAATTTCTTCTTCTGCTGTCCAGTGCAAATGGTAGTTATAATCTTACATTGCAAAGCAACACAGGAGTTGTATGAAGAAATGAAATTCAACTGTGGTGAGATACCCTAACCACCAAGTTTGATAGTCTTATTCGATAGAAAAGTATATTTGTCCACAAGAGTAGATGTGTGAAGATCATTGTAAAGCATCTCATATTCACTGCTGGCATTTAAAGTTCTTTCTTGGATACATTCTGTCCATATTTTGGATAAATGGTTGCAAATGACTTTTATGGCTCTAATTGAGTCACAGTTTGAACTCTACCATCATAATTTACCATGTAATCTGATCCTTGGTTTCCTCAGCCACAAAATATGAATGAAGATTCCTATCTTGAAGGATTATCTAGAGGTAAAAATGGGATAATATGTGAAAAATATTTAGAATTGTGCCTAGCACACAATAAGTTGTCAATAAATAATAGCAATTCTTTTCTTTTTTTGAGTCAGAATCTCACTCTGTTGCCCATGCTGGAGTGCAGTGGCATGCTCATGGCTACCGCAGCCTCGACCTTCCGGGCTAAGGCAATCTTTCCACCTCAACCTTCCAAGTAGCTGGAACTACAAGTGCATGCCACCACGCCCAGTTAATTTTTTTTTTTAATTGTAGAGACAAGGGCTCACCACCTTGCCCAGGCGAGCCCATGGGCTCAGGCAATACTCTCACCTCAGCCTCCCAAAGTGCTGGGATTGCAGATGCGAGCCCCCCCCAGCCTAGTGATTCTTATCATTGTCATGTATAGTAGTTATTGAATAAATAACATGGTTCTTAAGGCATTCTTGTTTAAGTGAATAGCACAGAAAGATATTTATGCACGGGGAATACTGAATTTATCAAAATCTATGTGGCCAATCTCTTTTAAAGATAATAATCAAGTCTCATTTTATTATTTCATCTAGAAATTATACAAGCTGGGCACAGTGGCTCATGTCTGTAGTCCCAGCACTTTGGGAGGCTGAGATGAGAGGATTGCTTGAGCCCAGGAGTTCGAGACTAGCCTATGCAACATATGGAGATCTCATTTCTATAAATAAAAAAGACAGGTGAGTGTGGTGGCTCAAGCCTGTAATCCCAGCACTTTGGGAGGCCGAGGCAGGAGGATTGCCTAAGCCCGCAGTTTCGAGACCAGCCTGGGCATGGGCAACATGGTGCCACCTCATCTCTACAATAAAAATAAAAAATTAGCCGTGCGTGGTAGTGCATACCGTAGTTCTGGCTTCTTGGAAGGCTGAGGCAGAAGGATCGCCAGAGCCCAGTAGGTCGATGCTGAGGTGGCTGTGAGCGTGCCACTGCACTCCAGCCTGGGTGATGGAGTGAGACTCCAACTCAAGAGAAAAAAAAAAAAGACAAAATAAAATTAAGAAATTGCATGGACGCCTCACTTCTTCACATGTAAACCAAATGGGGTGAAATGAGATTTTCTCCAAGGTAAGTTATAGCTATGAAAAATCATATGTCTGTGATGCTGCTTACTAGGGAACACACTTTATTTCTATTCCTTTGAGGATCCTTGATTTTGACAAGACTGCCTCACACATATGAAACAATTAATTAAGCATTATGTATAATTGCTTGTGTTAGGAAGTGGGACTTGACTAGAATTCTGCCATGAACCTCTTTCTTCATAATTATGTGCTCTTTGCCTTTCAGGAATTACAAAATCAGTACAAGCAATTACCTTACAAACAAAAATTTAAAAAAGAAAGTGCAGTTTTCTAAGTAGGAAGAAATGAACTTCAGGGCTGATTCAAATCTCGAAGAAATAGTTCAATCAGTCATTCATATCATACCACCGTATTTTCTACATTTTCCGTTTTACATGTATTCTTTCCTCAGCTTTAGAGTATCATTTTCTATTTTTTTTACTTGGAATCGCACTTTGTCGCCCAGGTTGGAGTGCAGGAGCACACTCATGGCCACCACAGCCTTGACCTGCTGGGCTCTGGCAATCCTTCCTCCTCAGCCTTCCAAGTAGCCAGAACTACAGGCACGCACTGCCACACCCCGGCTAATCTTTGATTTATTGTAGAGACAAGGTCTCCTCGCCAAGTTGCCCGGGTTGGTTTTGAACCTGCCGGTTCAGGCAATCCACTCACCTCGACCTCCCAAAGTGTTGGAATTACAGGCTGAACCCAGCGTAGTTTACCATTTTCACATGAGTCCACGTAATCTGTTAGGCTATCTATTTGAAAGCTAGTGGCTTCACAAAGAAATGCAGTGGCTATTTTAAAGAACCATTTTTAATAAGATAAGCATTTCATTAGCTGTTCTGTACCATTTCTTATTCCACTGCCTTACAGTAAGCTCGCCAGCAGTGGAGGGTACTTTTACTGGCAGTGTCACACGTCTCAGCCATGGCCGATCCAGTCCAGAACCACTTAGCTGTGCTTTACTGTCCTACCACCTGAACCCAGGCTGTTCAAGAGAAACCCCATAATACAATTGTGGCACCTCCGGGGCACCATGTACGTTTATGTAAGTTATCTCTTCCTGCATCCTTTGGGTGTCAGAACCTCTCAGCTTTGCTAACCATAAAAAATTCGCCTTAAGCATATTACTAACTTGAAAACTCTAATGATATGGATGTCATATTTCAATTTTTAAAAAACCTTTCCCTGCTCCACCCCTGAAAAAAAACCAATAAAACTTATCCAATGGAATCATGCTATGGTTAAACTCATAAAATTTATTTAAAAGAAAAAGAATTGTGCATGTACTATGGTTAAAAAAAGAAAACGCCCAAGAACAAAAAGTCTTGTCAAAAAATAATAAACAAGAAACAAGCATATGACTCTTCAAACTGTAAGAACCACTATAAACAAATTGCTACTGAAAGCAAGAATCTGTGTACTTTCTTTAAAGTTATCAGGAGAAAAAGCAGTTTCAAGGGTCTTAATGAGTTCGAGGGTCTTAACGAGGATAACCGAATCAGTTAAAATGGGCGCTGGGGGGTGGGAGGCAAACTGACAGGGTCATTCAGCGTGGGTGTTTAAGCAATTTCAGCATTATTTGTAATAATAACATTAGTAATAGTAGTGATAAGAAACAATTATGAATGATGGTAGGGAGCTTCCATTGTATAGAGACCATCTGGTTATGAGAGTCAGACATAAAATTCTAAAATTAAATCCTCAATCTGTCCCTCTAAGGTTGCTTTGTAGATAATGAATATCTTAATTTTTTTTTAAAGAAAAAAAAATCCATTGTACTTCATTTTCTCTTGCTGAGAAAACAAAGCTTGTCTATTTCTTTGCTAATTGTTGATGTTCCTAAACAAAGCAAAGGCTCTGTGAGAAAGCTCCTAGGACAGCAATAGTAACTCATTAGCTTTTTATTTTTGTGCTTCTGAAGACTTTGATAGGTAAAAAATGATTATAAACCTATTACTCCTTATGTTCCCAAGGCAAGGACAAGAATTTCCTCAGGTTTTCCTCCTTCAGTAAAGCCTACTTTAAGAATTTTCTTTGAGGGGAAGGGGCTAAACCTTTGGTCTTCAACAAATAAATAATGTAAAATGTATCTTTATGTGGTAAAGAGAAATATCAAAGAGAGAGCATCTAACTCAGAACCCAGAAAATGGTCAACATTAATAGATCTCTGTTGTTTTAGCTTTATTTATTATATCTAGGGCTTAACTATTTTGAATTTTAGATCTTACCGGCAATATCAAAATAGAGTGGGGACAGAAGGACAAATATTATATGATTCCACTTATATGGGGGTGCTTAGAATAGTCAAATTCATAAAAAATAGAAAGTAGAACAGCGGTTATCTGGGGTTGGGGAGAGAAAGGAATGGGGAGTAATTGTTTAATGGGTACAGAGGCGGACTCAATGGCTCATGCCTATGATCCTAGCACTTTGGGAGGCTGAGACAGGAGAATCCTTTGAGCATAGGAGATGGAGACCAGCCTGAATGACATAGCAAGACCTCGTCTCTACAAAAAATAGAAAAATTAGCTGGGTGTGGTGGCACATGCCTGTAGTCCCCGCTACTCGGGCAGCTGAGTCTAAAGGATCTCCTGAGCCCCGGGGTTGGAGGCTGCGATGAGCTATGATTGTGCCACTACCCTCCAGCCTGGGTGACAGAATGAGGCCCCTACTAAAAAAAAAAAAGAAAGAAAATTAAACAGCTTGCAGATTCATGAAATCAGGAACTACACTCGTTATTTAGAATCATGAAACAAAACCTCAGTTTTCACTTTCTTTTGGGGTTTGAATTGGGTTAGATATAGCAATAGCCTTGGTTTTCTTGTATAAGTTCTTGTGGTCATCCAGAGAAACCTAGATCTATCAGCCTAAATACTCACCTCTTTTGGCCTCATAGTAGCTTGTTACAATTTTATTGGTGCCCTTTTATTTCCTGGAAATAGTTGTTTTTTTGCTTTTAGTTCTGGAAATAAAGGAAGAGAAACTTTTAAATCAAATCAAATTAAATTTTTTGCGTAGGAGTCTCACTCTGTTGCCCAGACTGGAGTGCAGTGGCATGCTCATGGCCATTGCAGCCTCAACCTGCTGGGCTCAGGCAATCCTTCTGCCCCAGCCTCCCAAGTAGCTGGAACTACAGGCATTAAAAAAAAAAATTTATTGTAGAAATGAGGTCTCACCAAGTTGCCCAGGCAGGTCTCGAACTCTCAGACTCGGGCAATCCTCTTGCCTCAGTCTCCCGAAGTGCTGGGATTGCAGGTGTGAGCCACTGCACCTGGCCGAAAAACCTTTACATTTTAAAGAATAAGTATACATCTTTTCCCTGCTTTCTTCATTTCTTATAAGGGTGTCACTGTCTGATTTCTAAATGTTTGACCTAAAAACTCACCTTCATCTGTGGTTCACCTTTTGCTATTTTTTTATTTCTTAGTAAAGAAGGTTGGTGTTGATGGCAGAACGGCATCTCATGAGCACACATAGAGACATGCCTTTTCTGGATACCGCTATTTTTAACCCATCCACCCCGAGTTGTGTCTTGGTTATCTTCAGAGTGCATCTATGCAAAAGAAAGAGTTCTGAAAGGACAGAGAAGGTCTTTCCTTATTCTTGATCTAGAATGAATCCTATGGTAAAACTAAAGAAAAAAAATGTTACATTGAGAACAAATAAATAAAGGGACAAACAGGCTCAGGTGGCCAGCTCTCGGCAGGTTTATGGGAAGTAGGCTTGGAGTTAGGTGGTAGAGAATGTATGAAACCACTTCTCTCTTTCCTTCTTTGGGCTCGTAGATTTCACACGTTCTCATTGCCATTCCCGGAAGAACTAGAAAGAATAAATTAAGATGATAATGTTAATCTCCACTTTTAGTCAACGTGTTAAATTTCAAAGCATCTTGACACAGATTGGAGTCTATATTTTAATCTAGGATATATTTAGCCTTCACTAGCTCTGACATTGTTTTACCTAGTCCTGTTATTTTTCCTATGATGCTTTCCTTTTTTCTCAATTTCCTTATTCAGATTGAGACAATGAGATGTTATATTTGTACAATTTACCAAACACTGTCACCTTCGCTACTTTGTTTTGTCCTTGTACCCAGAGCTGTTATCCCAATTGTACTGAAGATGAAGAAAGAGTAAGAGTGACTCCCTCAAAATCAAAAAGCAGAGGAAGAGCCTTCATGTGACTCTAGGACCAGTGCTCTTTCTACCAGATAAGATCTTGCGTTTGTGTTACTCATAACCAGTTATATTGCTCTAAATTCTCTCTCTTCTAGCTCTCTTTGTCTTTCCAGACAAAAAGCAGGCTCTTGTAGGAAGTGTATATAAACCAAAACAATGAATGAACTTTTCAAACAACTCATTCTATACCACAATATTCAGTAAATAAAACAGGAGAAAGCAAAACAACCAATTTCTTTATACATGGAATATCAAGCTCTTCAACTGAATGATGAAACTAGTGGCTTCAGCCGAGCTGGTGGCTCAGCCTGTAATCCCGCGCTTTGGGAGGCTGAGGTGAGTGGATTGCCTGAGTCCGCGGGTTCGAAACCCGCCTGGGCAACTTGGCAAGACCTCATCTCT
>NW_006985715.1:121308-157048 GCF_000164805.1 Carlito syrichta
ACTCAGAAGGCTGAGGCGGAAGGATTGCCAGAGCCCAGCAGGTGGAGGCTGCAGTGACCAGGAGCGGCCACTGCACTCTAGTCTGGGCCACAGAGTGAGACTCCAACTCAAAAAAAAAAGAAAAGAAAAGAAAAGAAAGAAACTAGTGGCTTCTTCCACATTCTCCTCCTCTTCCTTCTTCTTTCTCTTTTCTGTGAAGACTTTGACTTTGTGACCCGCTGGCCTCAGCCTCCCAAAGTGCTTGTATTAAAGGTATGAATCACCACACCTGGCCAAGGCTTTGACTCTTATAGTTGCTGTGATATCATACCCCTTGTCAGATCTCCTGAGATTCTGAGATGATCAGTGCGTGGTTCCTGGGAGGAGTTAACATGCTCTTTCATTGGTGGGTAAGACAAACTCACAACTCAGATACATCAAATAAGATGGTATTGACTTTGGAAACTAGTAAGACCTTTGTCCTGTGAATAAGCAAAAGAAGAGTAACTATTAATGGTGAGGTTGAGCTACTCTACTGCCCCTTCCCACACCCATTTTTTTTTTTTTTTGAGTTGTAGTCTTATTCCATTGCCCATGCTGGAGTACAGTGGCATGCTCATAGCTATCCCAGTGTCAACTTGCTGGGCTCCAGCAATCCTTCTACCTCAGCCTTTCAAGTAGCCAGAACTACAGGTGTGTGCTACCATGCCCGGTTAATTTTTTGATTTATTGTAGAGATGAGGTCTCACCATGTTGCCCAGGCTGGTCTCAAACCTGCGGGCTCAGGCTATCCTCTCGCCTCGGTCGTCCGAAGTGCTGGGATTACAGGCTTGAGCCACCACATTCGGCCACACCCATTTTTTGATGTAGGTAGGAGAATGGCAGAAGACACCTTTCCCATGCTCCTGTGGGATTTAATATGCTTGTAACACTGTGCTGGGTCATTCCTACAATTTAGCTTAGTTCATGGTACCTAACACAGGATGCCTGGAAGCCACATGGATGTAGATAGGATGTGAGTGGGCAGGACACAAGGTCTTCATTCTTTGGACATCCCTTTCATATTCCATCCCCATGCTTTACAACTTGCATAACATCTTTCTTCTTTTCTGTACCTCCCCTCATCCTGTTAGTGACAAATAAAGAGAAGGGTGTTTCCCAACCAAAGCAAGTTCTGGAAGAATGTCTTCACAGCCTAATTATCTGGCTTTTAATTTCAGAGAACCTTGACTGTGTATGTTTCCTAATTAGAAAAGGAAAACCTCGTGGGGGTGCTGATACTGCCTTCTCTAGACAAGCTGTGTACACAAGGCAACTACCATCCAAGGAAACTGTGTACATTTTATCTCTCTCTCTCTCTTATGTTTTATTTATTTTATTTTATTTTTGTGAGTAGGGGCCTCTCTCTGTTGCCCAGGCTGGAGTGCAGTGGCACCATCGCAGCTCACTGCAGCCTCAATCTCCTAGACTCAGGCAATCCTTCGGACTCTGCTTCCCGGGTGACTGGGACTACTGGCGCGTGCCACTTCTCCTAGATAATTTTTTAATTTTTTTGTAGAAACCAGATCTTGCTATGTTGTCTAGACTGGTCTTGAACCCCTGAGCTCAGGTAGTCCTCCCAAATTAGCTTCCCAAAGTACTGGGATTACAAGCATGATGCACTGTGACTGGCCTGCATTTTTATCTTTGTAATTTCTTTCCTAAACTTCAGTTTCATTTAAACTTGAAACTTTCAAGATAAAGGCCTTGTACCCGCCGTCCAGTTATACATCACTTGCATCAAATCACAGAAAAATCTTGAGATCTAAGTTTGAAATTTTAAAGTTGTTAGCTTCTCCTGGTTTTATTAGCCTGTACTGTGTCTCTTTCTGCAGTTTTATATGAATTACAGGTAGAGATGTACACATTTCCTTCTGAAGAAGAAGGACATTGTTCCTGCAAATGAAAACAAATTCCACGATTTCTTAATGATTCTAAGATTTCCCAAACTGAATTGGACCCTGCTCTGGATAGTTAGATACCTTGCCTCCGGCAGAGGCCACTGTGTAATACGTTAGGGTGAGAGAGAGAGGAAAACCCGTCACACAAAGCCAATTGTACCATTTTATATACAACAGGAAATATCTCTCCCAAGCCCCACGGGTGGTCTAATAGCCTAAAGCATCAGAATTGATTATCCTTGGCTTGCTTAATTCCAAATGTCCTTGATAGTCAACAAATGACCTGGTTGACATGGTTAAGTGCTGCAGTAGTAGCTGTATGGACAGCAAGAAGAGAAGTTTGGGCCGGGTGCGGTGACTGTGGCTCATGCCTTTAACCTCAGCACTTTGAGAGACCAAAGTGAGAGGATTGCTTGAGCCCAGGAGTTCAAGACCAGCCTGGGCAACATAGCAAGACCTCGTCTTCAAAAATAAAGAATAAAAAATAAAAATTATCCAGGCATGGTGGCACATGCCTGTAGTCCCAGCTACTTGGGAGACTGAGGCAGAAGGATCGCCTGAGCCTAGGAGGTTGAGGCTGCTGTGAGCTGTGATAGTGCCACTGCACTCCAGCGTGGGTGACAGAGTGAGATCCTGACTCAGAGATCAAGAGAAAGAGAAGCTGGAAAATAATATGAATCCAAGCCACCAAATTCTAATATTGAAAACAAGTCAGTCAACCATTATGCCCATAACCTTTGTGTTATGCTGAGGGATCACTTCTCCCCTTCACACTCAGGAAAGATGCAAACCACAGTACAAGGAGGGCATAGACTTCTCTTGTTGGTAGAGGAGGCTTCGGCTCAATAAACAACAGATCTCTTCAATGATTCATCCCTGTTTTGAGGATAAAGACCAAAATCCCTCAAGGTCCTATTTGATCTGGTCCACACTCTTTGCACTCCCAGGAGACATTTTTCTCCTCATTCCTGTTGCCTCTGCTACTCTGGGCCTCCTTCAGCAATTCTATCTCAGCTTACTGCCTCAGGGCCTTTGCACAGGAGTCAGTTCCTATCTGTAGAATGCTTTTCCTCTCCTCTAGCCTATTCCTGCTTATCCTTCACTCACATGTCACTTCCTCCAGGAAAACGTTCCTTCTCCTTGGGATCAGACCAGCACTCTCTGGTATAAGTGCTCATAGCTCACTGAACTGTTTCTCTAGAATACTAATCAATTTGCAATTAATCCTTCGTGAGATTATTTTATTATTGGTACCTTCCATAAGGCAGGAACTGTTGTCATGCACCATATACAACGCTTCAGTCAACAATGGACCACATATGATGATGTCCCCACGAAATTATAATACTGTATGTATTTTTACTGTATTTTCTAGAATGTGGGTTAAAAAACTCCTGTAAATTTCCAGAACTCCAGCCCTAGAGAGATTTATGCAGCAAGTTTGGCATGTGTTGGTGAAAATCTACATCCAAAATTGCCACCTAAGGGCATTCTGAGGCAGGTAGCCTGGTGACACACTAGAAACATTGGCCCAACTGCTGACTGCCTTAGAGGAGGAAGCTTTGGAGAGCACAGATAAGTCCTTACATTCACTTTGTCTAAATATTTTGTATTGCACTGTTTGAGAGAGGGAAGACGAGGGCAATTGCCCTCGATAGGAATCCAGTCCTCTGTGGGAAATGATATGTCAAATCCACATTTCAGTTTCCGTTTAGAGCCAATAGTCAGTTGGTAGATTGGGACCGTGGTGGGTGGGGGTTGGGGTGTGAGAGGGATGGGGAGGGGCAGGAAGGGGCGTTTCTGATTCTGTTGCTAATTCAAGAAAACAGTAGGGGTGCTGTGGCTTACCCTACTAATCCCAACATTTTGGGAGGCTGAAGTGAGAGTATTGCCTGAGCCCACAGGTTCGACACCAGCCTGGGCAATTCGTCGAGATCTCTACGATAAATCAAAAAATTAACCGGGTGTGGTGATGCACACCTATAGCTGCAGCTACTTGGAAGACTGAGACAGAAGGATCTCCTGATTCCAGCAGGTCAAGGCTGAGGTAGCTGTGAGTGTGCTGCTGCACTCCAGACTGGGAGACAGTGAGACTCTGAAAAAAAAAACATAAGGGAAACCATGATCCCATGGTTCATGGCCATAGGTAGGAGCTGGAAGAAGATAAGAGGACAAAAGAATGGAACTCCTTGGTCAAGCTACAAAGCTCCTTCTTGGGCATCTGAGAGAGGTAGTGTGGTGGGTGGAAAGAACATCAGGCCAAAGTAAGTCCTGCCTTTTTCTAGCTTAAACCTTTTGAGAATCTGTTTGCTTATGTATAAAATAACACCTACTTTATGGTGGTGTTAGAAGGATCAGAAATAACATGTAAAACTCCTATCATGTAGAATGCGCTCAAAAATGCACATGTTTGTGCATATGTATATGTGTGGCATATTGTGTGTGTCTCTTGGGTTTCAAAGAATAAGCCAAAGTATATATTATTATTTATGTTATAAATTCTCAAAATAAAATATATTGAAAAATAAAAAAAAAAATTTTAAAGTAGGGACCAAAGAGAGGCCCAGACTTTACCTCTACAATGTCTACTTGTATACCTAATCCTGAATTGTACCCCACAGCTTTAAAAGTAAATATATATCAAAAAAGTCTTGCTTTAAAAACAACAGGTAACACTCTCTGAAACACAGATTTCTGGTTTTCTAGGGGTTATGTAAATTTGAGCATGAACGCTGTCACACCTCTGCCTTCTTGATTCACTCAATCATTATGGAAGCAAACTGAAAAGGAATTCTTGTATCTTCAGAACAAAAAAAAGCAAATTATGTTTGAGACCCGCCTGGGCAGGCGAGACCTCATCTCTACAATAAATCAAAAAATTAGCCGGGCGTGGTAGCGCGTACCTGTAGTTCCAGCTACTCGGAAGGCTGAGGCGGAAGGATCGCCGGAGCCCAGCGGGTCGAGGCTGTGGTGGCCGGGAGCGGCCACTGCACTCCAGTCTGGGCAACAGAGTGAGACTCCAACTCAAAAAAAAAAAAATGTTGGCGCCTATTATTAAACATCTTACTTCTCAAGTACAAGACAAAGAAGAGTTCCAACTAGCAAAGTGTTGTCTAGTTGGGAAAGTAATTTTATTTAGGCAGTACAAGGTGGTATGCAGACACCATCACTAGCTCAGATTTCTGAAGAAGAAATGGTCACTGGGCCTGGGGTTAGCTTGAAAAGACATCATGTGGGCTACTGAGGATGGTGTTTGAAAGTGGGCTTTAGAGGCAAATGAGTGAGAATGGCTCCCTGACACTCTACCAATATTTTTTCCTAGTTGTTAATTTCTAATCTGTGGTTATCTCATTTGTGAAATGAGGAAAATGACATTTGCTTCTCAGGGTGTTGTAAAGATTAAACAAGATAACGTACACAGAGAGCACAGAGCACAAATGCTTGCACATGGTGAAAGATCAACAAAGTGAGCTGGGCTGGCTCACACCTGGAATCCCAGCAGTTTGGGAGACTGAGGCGGATCACTTGAGCTCAGGAGTTCAAGGCCAGCCTGGAAAACATAGTGAGACCTCATCTCAAAAAAAGCAATAATAATAATTAGCCAGACAGGGTGGCACACACCTGTAGTCCTAGCTACTTAGGAGGTTGAGGCAGAAGGATCGTCTGAGCCCAGGAGGTCAAGGCTGCCATGAGCCATGATGGTACCGCTGTACTCCAACCTGGGTGAGAGTAGATGCCAACTCAAAAAAAAAAAAAAAAAAAAAAAAATCAACAAATTGTATATATGTATGTTTTATTGAAAAGCGAATCATGGATAATAACAAGTATTGACAAGGAGGTAGAAAAATTGAAACCCTCATACCTACTTGTGGGAATGGAAAATGGCTCAGCCATTTTGGAAAATAATTTGCAGTTCCTTGAAATATTAAACATGAAATTACCATATGACCTAGCAATTCCACTCCAAGGGAAATAAAAACATGTACACATAAAATCTGTACATGAATGGTATAGCAGCATTATTCATAATAGCCAAAAGTGGAAACAGCCCATGTGCCAATCAACTGATGAATAGATAAACACGATGTGGCATATCCATACAATGGAGTATTATACAGCAGTGGAAAAGAAGGAAGTACTGTTACTAACCAAAACATGGGGAGGCTTGACAACTATGTGAAGGAAAGAAGCCAGTCACAAAAGACCACATATGATTCCATTTATGTGAAATGTCCTGTATAAACAAATTATTCATAGAGACCAAAAATATTATTGGTTGCTGAGGAATGGGGTGGTTAAGGGGAAATGGGGGAGAATAAGGCATTGACTGCTAATGGACCCAAGGTTTCTTTTGGGGGTAATGAAAACGTCCTGTGATTAGATAGTGATGGTTGTATAGCACTATGAATGAACCAACTGCCACCTAACTGCACACTTAAAATGAATGAATTGTATAGTATATAAAATACAGTTCAAGTTGGGTGTGGTGACATACACCTATAATCCCAGCACTTTGGTAGGACAAGGCATGAGGATTGCTTGAGGCCAGGAGTTTGAGACCAGTCTGGGCAACCTAGTAAGACCTTGTCTTTACAAAAAATAATTTTTTGAAAAATTATCTGGATGTGGTGGCATACACTTGTAGTCCTAGCTACTCAGGAGGATTGCCTAAGCCCAGGAGGACAAGGCTGTGATGAGCTAAGATCATGCCACTGCACTCCAGCCTGGGTGAGAGAGTGAGATCCTAACTCTTAAAAGACATGGTATTTGGACAGGTAGAGAGGGCAGGAGGGCAGAGCAGAGGAAACATGGACCATGTCACCCACATCTGTGACCACTGAATGGACAGGAATATTCACCGTGAAGAATTGTGTGATAGAGCACTGTGCTAAGTGGGTCACTTAGGGTTGCCTGTTGCCTTTCAAAGTTATCTTCAGAGGAAGCCTAAGGCCTCCCCAGGGTGGGGGGAAGGTCAGCAGAAGTTGAGTTTCCAGATTCATCAAGGAGCAGAAGCAGCATGGACTGGGCCAGGGAGATGGGAAATCAGAGGCAGGAGAGCTGAAGTAGCTTTGGTGAAACATGGAGATGTCCCCTTCACAGGGGGTCTGTGTGCAGGAGGGTCATCCTCAGTTCTTCACAGCTACAGTGTGGAGGGCGGGACATGCATCCACTGCCACTTGTGGTTGGAACAGACCTTTGTGAGCTGCTCTGTGAATACATAGAGATTCCATCGTCTCTCACAGTACATTTCTGCTTTCTGTAAAAATTGTCCTTGGGATAGGAAGATCCTCGTTTTTGGTACAGAACAAACACAAATAATAGTATTTCATATCTTCGTTGCCATTTTCACCCTTCCCTGTAATTGGAAACTCTTGCCCCTGGTCTCACCTGTAGGATTCTGTCTTCATATGTAGAATTTTCTTCTCCTCACCAGCCTCCCATGTCTGTCTTCTTTTTCCCCCCTCTTCAAAATTCTCATGATCCTTTATTTTATTTTTCAGTTCTTTTGAATGGTAATGGTAAAGGGAGGAGGGAGAAGAAGAAGGGGACTCTTCTGTTTTGTTAATTTCTGACAAAGTTTGTAGCTTTTAAGGGCTGCTTTCATAAATCCACACACTTTCTGTTGAGCAATCTTTAATCTACCTCCTCTTTTCAGGGCTTTGTGCTTGGAGGCATTGAGACTTTGCACACCTCCACATGGTGTCTTAACTCGCCTCCAGCAGATTTTGGGGGTTGAACTTCTCTTTGCCCACTGGCTTGCTATCAACGATTTTCTTCTTATTCCTAGAGTATGCTTTTTTCCCTCAAGATCACTGCTGCAGAGTTTCTCCCAGCCTGGGCAACATAGCAAGACCTTATATCCACAAAAAAAATTTTTTTTTAATTAGCTGGGTGTGGTGGCATGCATCTGTAGTCCCAGTTACTTGAGAGGTTGAGGTCGGAGGATCGCCTGAGCCCAGGAGGTCGAGGCTGCGGTGAGCAATGATTGGTGCCACTGCACTCCAGCCTGGGCGACAGAGTATGACCCCAACTCGAAAACCAAAAACAACAACAAAAAACCCCCCAGCTTGTAGGGGGAGCTAGCTGCCCAATGCCATTCTCTCACCCTCCCTCCCATTATGTAAGATGAAATGAATTTTTTCTTCCTCACTGGTATAGACACATACCCTAGTTGTATTGAGACTAAGTTCCTATAAGACATCAGTATTTCGGATGCTTCATAGGCAAAGCTCCAGAGAATCTTTGTTGTTCTAATGACTGTTATTGTTTTAACAACTCAAGTGATTGCTCAGTGACTAGACGTGTGCATATTTCTTTTTAAAATGAGAGTCTTTTGGATGATTGGGATTTAAACATAATGGCTTTTTCATTGTTGTGAGTTATTTCCCCAGTGAGGCACAGACAACTTGGGCTGTTGAGGTTTCAGAAAGGGGTGGAAGGCTTCAGGGTGCTTGTTCTTGGTTAGCAAAAGTTATGGTTATTACCTTGGATTTCTTGAAGAGTCCTGTTCTGTGGGGACATTTCCTCCTTCTTTTCCTTTCTTTTTATCCTTTTATTTGTCTTGTTAGTCATGACAGTTGTTCTTACTATC
This sequence comes from Carlito syrichta, assembly GCF_000164805.1. Classification (NCBI taxonomy): domain Eukaryota; kingdom Metazoa; phylum Chordata; class Mammalia; order Primates; family Tarsiidae; genus Carlito; species Carlito syrichta. The sequence goes on from NW_006985715.1 coordinate 129,820, forward strand.
CTTCTCTCCCTCCGTCCCATTCTCCCTCCCTCCTTCCCTCCCTTTTTTCTTTCCTTCCTTTCCTCCCTCCCTCTTTTCCTCCTTCCTTCCTTTCTTTATCCTTTCATTCCCAGTCTTAGAAGCATGACAATTGCTCCTACTTTCCTATGCTCCCTTCCCCTCCTTCCCTCCCTCCCTTCTTCCTTCCTTTCTCCTTCCTTCCTTCCTCCCTCTCTCCCTCCCTTCTTCCTTCCTTCCTTTATCCTTTCATTCCCCTTCTTAGAAAACATGACAGTTGCTCCTACTTTCTTTCCCTCCTTCCCTCCCTCCCTTTCTCCCTCCCTTCTTTCTTCCTCTGTCCTTACCTTTCTGATTACCTTTACCTTCACCCGTCTAGTGTATCCAGACTTTACTTACTCCTTAAGCCTTCAAAGTCAGCTTAAAAACCAACCTCTTCTTGTAACTCTGAGCCTTTACAAATGTCATTCTTCTTTGACTGCTTTTCAGTTCAACAGAACAGCTCAGCCCCAAACCAGCCTGAAGGTTACTTTTCATTTTTCTGTCTATTCAAAATATATATAAAATATTCAGGACGTCTCTGGAGTTCTGAGGGCCCAAGAACATGCTGGAGATTTTGCACTTAGCTTTTGGGTCACTACAAGATCTAATATAGTTGCAAGCGTGACCCTGCTCCAAAACCCTAAAGTCAACCAGATGTCCCTCTCATTCCCTTTCTTAGAAGCATGACAGTGGCTCCTACTGTTTTCCCTCCTTTCCTCCCTCCCTCCCTTTCTCACTCCTTTCTTTCTTCCTCTGTCCTTACCTTTCTGCCTATCTTTACCTTTGCCCATCCACTGTATCCAGACTTTACTTACTCCTTAAGCCATCAAAGTCAGCTTAAAAACCAATCTCTTCATGTTCCCAGAACATCTGACCCCAACCAGCCTCCCCTAAATCAGCTCCCATCCTGGACTACTGGGGGCTCTGAGAATATTGTTAATTTCATTCATTCGTTCTATGCAGTTGGCCCACAAATACCTGGAGAAAGTCCCATAAGAAGCGCTGTGAGGTGTGTATATGTATATATATGACCTGAATTACAGCCTCACTCTTAGGTTAGGGGTCTCGGGATTCCTGAGAAAGGAAAAATCATGGATTTAGTGTGAATATAATTTCCCTATCCCAAAATAACAATGGTTTTGTTTACATATCTCTTGCTAAACTTAATCCTGTATTGGCTTAAGTGCATGCTTGATCAGAGATACTAGTAGAAGGAAGCTTCCATAAACCCCAGTGCTACTGTATGGATTAATCTCTAATTAAGGAAGGGTTTTTCCCTAAAAAATATACATGGAATCTACCGGGCACAGTGGCTCCCAGCACTTTGGGTGCCTGAGGTGGGAGGGTTGCTTGAACCCAGGAGTTTGAGACCAGTCTGGGCAACATAGTGAGACCCCATCTCTACAAACGATACAAAATTCAGCTGTGCGTAGTGGTACCTGCCTGTAGTCCTAGCTACTCAGAAGACTGAGTCAAGAGGATTACTTGAGCCCAGAAGACTGAGCCATGATTGCATCACTGCACTCTAGCCTGGGCAACAGAATGGGATCCTGTCTCAAAAATGTGTGTGTGTGTGTGTGTGTGTGTGTGTGTGTGTGTACGCACGCACTCACCTATGGAATCCTATCCTATAAATTTTCTCCTGGACCTTTGTTGCTATGAATGTTGGCCAGCCTTTTACACCTTCTGCCCCAGAAGACACTCTGGGAATCCCACACATTCATACTTTCTGGGTGAGAAGGAAGACAAACTGCCTTGGTGGCTGTGTTCCCCCTTCAGGGTGCATTGTCATGACCTAACCCTGACCCTCAAGACTTCTTCCCTGCAACCCAGGTGGTCAGGAGGGCAAGTCAAGGAAAGTTTCAGACCCCTGCAAGGTCTCATGCTCTGGTCTCCATCACTGAAATCACTCTTCTGGATTGTGAAGGGAAACAAGAGTGTTTGAGACCGTCAGTAGGAACCAGTGTCTAAATATTACCTCAGTAATGAAGCAATACATTCTTCACCATAGAATCCAAGATGCCATCAATGTAAGACATAACATTATTTCATGTCCTACAAGAAAAAAAATATAACCAATTAAACTATGATAATCACTGATTGTAAAAAATGTGGGCTGGGCACAGTGGCTCATACCTATAATCCCAGCACTTTGGGAAGCTGAGGGAGGAGGATCACTTGAGCCCAGGAGTTCAAGACCAGCCTGGGAAACATAATGAGGTCTCATCTCTACAAAAAAAAAAAATATTACCCAGGCATAGTGGTACACACAAATAGTCTCAGCCGCTCCAGATACTGAGGTGAAAGAATCACCTGAGCCCAGAAGGTCAAGGCTACAGTGAGCCATGAGGGGAATGGAAAGGCATGAGAAAAATGTTGAAAACCAGGTATGCTGGTGTGTGCCTGTAGTCCCAACTACTCAGGAGGCTGAGGCAGAAGGAGCCCAGGAGTTCAAGTCCAGCCTGGGCAACATACTGAGACCCCATCTCCTTAGAAAAAAGTATTAAGAGACTTTTAAGAGGGTATGACATTGTATTAGTTTCCCATGGCTGCTGTAACAAATTACCACAAACTTAGTGGCTTAAACCAACATAAATTTATTATCTTACTCCTATGGAGGTCAGAAATCTAAAAAGAATCTGTTTCCTTGCCTTGTTTGATATCTTTGAGAGGTTGCCTGTGCTTCTTGGCTTGTGGCCCCTTCCTCAAATCACTCCCACTTCTTACTTCCATTCACATCTCCTGCTATTCTAGTCACTCAATCCTCCTGCCTCGCTTTTATAAGAGAGAGCCCTTATGAGTATATTGAGTTGAACTGGAAAATCCAAGATAATCTCCCCATCTCAAAATTCCTGACTTAATCACACCTGTAGAATCCCCTTTTTTTGAAAAAACAAACAAACAAACAAACAAACAAGATAACATATTCACAGGTTCCAGGGATAGGATGTGAACATATTTGAGGACCATTATTCAGCTTAGCCCAGACATGATAAAATATGCATTAAAAAATGGAAGAAAGAGGAGAGAATGGAGTCCGGGAGGCCAGTGAAGAGACTGATAAATATTCCAGGGGCGGGGTTATCAAGTCATGGACCAAGACAGTGGCAGTGGACAAAGGAAGGTAGAATCAGATTGGAGCGATTGGAAGGCAGGTTCATTCTCAAAGCCCTGTGGCGAGCATTGGATTTCTGACAAGCTCCTGGGTGATGCGCATGTGGCTGGCTCTTGAACAACACTTCAAGTAGGAAGGCCTGGGGAACACCAGCATTTGAGAGACATCAAGAGCAGAGCCCATAGGCTGGGTGCAGTGGCTCATGCCTGTAATCTCAGCACTTTGGGAGGCTGAGTAGAGAGGATTTCTCGAGTTCGAGACCAACTTAGGCAACATAACAAGGCCTTGTCTCTACACAAAATAATTAGACAAGTGTGGTGACACATGCCTATAGTCCCAGCTGCTTGGAAGGCTGAGGTGGGAGGATTGCCTAAACCCAGGAGGCTGAGACTGTGGTGAGCCATGATCACTCCACTGCACTCCAGTCTAGGAGACAGAGTTAGGTGGCAGTGCAAGCTAGTTCAACCTTGATGGAAAGCAGCATGGCGATTCTTAAAATAACTAAAAATCCACCTTCCATACGATCCAGCAATCCTGCTTCTGGAAATATACCTGGAAGAACATAAATTGTTCTACCAAAAAGACAATCAGCACATGGATGTTTATTGCTGCACTATTCGCAGTAGCAAAAACATGGACCCAACCCTTCAGCTCATTGAAGGTGGACTGGATAAAGAAAATATGGGGCAATTTCCTCGGGTCCCCTCCCCCTGTGGGAGCTTTTCTGTCCTCTCAATAAATTCTGCTTTCAAAAACAAAAAAGAAAATGTAGTACATATACATGGAGTATTATGCAGTCATACAGAAGAAGAAAATCATGGACTTTGCAGAAAGTTGGATGGAGTTGGAGACCATCATACTAAGAGATCCATCACAGAAACAAAGAATTGAATACCACATGTTCTCACTCATAAGTGGGACCTGAACATTAATCACATTAGTACAAGGGAGGGATCAGCTGTCATTGGGCACTGCCAGAGGAAGGAGGGGGAGCATGTAACAACACAAAGGGTACCTGGTCCTTTATCAGGGGAAGTGAAGACCAGTTGGAGGCCCAAACTTCACTGACTTGTGTAGCTAATCCTTACATGTACCCCACATCTCTATAATAAAATTAATTCTTTTAAAGCAAAGTCCAAGGATTCTGAGAGATAAGAAGAGTCCCAGGAGAGGATGGTGTCCTGAAACCCCCAGAGGAGGAGAGGATTTTAAGGAGGAGGAGGTCAAGAGAGAAAAAGAAAATGCTGAAAACTGCCTAAAAGATTTGGCCACTAAGTCACTGGTGTCTTGAATAAGAATAGTTTTGGTGGGGTGTGGGAGCTCCAAGTCTGTACCATCCTTTTCTACATTTTCTGAATAGGCACTGTTCAGCTATTTTATCTAGAAACATAGGGCCCAGTTAGCAGAGATGGGCAGAGTTACAGGGAACACTCTCTCTTCACTCTGCCAGCAGCTGCGGTGCATCATGGGGGTTCAAAACCACGTTGATTCAGTTCACCAGTCTGATTTTGGCTCTGAATGTGCTGGCATCTTCATTGTGTGAGCTTCTTTTGAGAGTATTTATTTGCAAAGATAACACAACAGTAGACAGCCTGAAACAATGAGCCTGGTGAACATTCTACAACTGCAATAGCAGTTGCAAGAAGCTCAGCTTAGCTGACTGAAGGAAGGACTCTCTAGGGTAAAGACTGAAGTCCAATGACTTACTTATTTAATCCACTATTCCATGGGTCTTCATCCTGCAGAATTATTTCCTTTTGGTGTTATATTCTAGCTTACCTTCCCCCCGAGCGTTAAAAACAGATTTCTGTGTGTGTGTATTTGTTGGTGGTGGGTGTCTATTGACCTAAAATTATGGGATTATAATTTGGTCATAAATACTATGCCTCTAAGGATACATTGACAATTGTGACTTGTCTCAATATTGTCTACTTTGATGACTTTTTTCTCTGGATAGCCATCTACCCTTTTAAACGAGCACTGTCACACATTTGGTAAAGCATATGTGGGTTAAGTTGCTCTTTCCTGTCTCATGACTCCAGCAACAATGACCTTCCCAAGCAGAAAGAAGATATATACAGTATCATGGTGAGGGTTTGTGCAGGAAATTATGAAGGAAAGGATAAAAATGAAAGCTAGAAGCCCATTGGCTCTGTTTCTCCATTGACAAGGAAACAACGATTTAAAGCTGGATTTTTTAAATGGAAAACAATCAGGCAACAATAAAAGTTAGTTCTAGAAATTTTAATTTAAGTTGAGTCTGCTCATTTGTGCATTCCTTTGTTTTTGAAGAATCAGAGAGAAATAACTGTCATTTAATCTGCTTTGGTATTTTAGTGGGCTCATTCTCTTTGTCAAAGTTTTTTGTTTTTCTTTTTCTTTTTCAACAATTCCCAGTATCCACTTGAGGTTTGATGTATTTATTTCTCTTCTCCTAGAGTGGCATTTAAAAAAATCCGTGCCGGGCTCGGTGGCTCAGCCTATAATCCCGTGCTTTGGGAGGCCGAGGTGAGTGGATTGCCTGAACCCGTGGGTTCAAGACCCACCTGGGCAACTTGGCGTAGACCTCATCTCTATAATAAATAAAAAAATTAGCTGGGCGTGGTAGCACGTGCCTGTAGTTCCAGCTACTTGGAAGGCTGAAGTGGAAGGATTGCTGGGGCCCAGCAGGTGGAGGCTGTGGTGGCTGGGAGTGATCACTGCATTCCAGTCTGGGCGACAGAGTGAGACTCCAACTCAAAAAAACACACAAAAATTCGATTTGATGTCACTATTGTTCTACCATTAGAACACTGGTTCCAGATAATCATTTCATTTTATCTGCCTCATAGATGATCACCAAAAAGTTCTCCAGTCTACCAGGTTTAACAAACAAAGGAAAGCACACTGGGGTAAGTTTGTGGTATTTGCGTTGTAGCCGGGTTGAGGTAGGTAAATACTGAGAGAATAGTAGCTGCTATTGATTGGGAACAGACCGCGTTCGACAGAGCATTCCATGAATTCTATGAGGACTGGCTCTGTCAGCCCCCATCTCTCTGGGAGGTGGGAGTTGTTATCCTCCTTTTTCTGAAGAGAAACCTGAAGCTTAGGGCAGTTAGGTAAACTCTTCCAGGTCAGAAAAGCTTTGTTTTTGTTTTGTTTTTTGGGGGGGGGGTTTGAGTTGGCGTCTCACTCTGTCGCCCAGACTGGAGTGCAGTGGCCTCTCCCGGCCACCGCAGCCTTGACCTGCTGGGCTCCGGCGATCCTTCCGCCTCAGCCTTCCGAGTAGCTAGAACTACAGGTGCGCGCTACCACGCCCGGTTAATTTTTGATTTATTGTAGAGATGAGGTCTTGCCAAGTTGCCCAGGTGGGTCTTGAACCTGCAGGCTCAGGCAATCCACTCACCTCAGCCTCCCAAAGGTGTGGGATTACAGGATGAGCCACTGAGCCCAGCTCCAGAAAAGCTTTGTATTTCACTAAATTTTACATGTCATCGGTTGTATATCCCAACATATTTTCATAAACCACTAAGAAAGAAAACCACCTTGAGGCCAAGGTGGGAGAATCACTTGACACCAGGATACCTAGACCAGCATGAGCAACATAACAAGATTCTGTCTCTACAGAGAATAAAAAAACAGGGTGGTGGCACATGCCTGAAGTCCTAGCTACCTGGGAGGCTGAGGTGGGAGGATCACCTGAGCCCAGGGAGTTTGAGGCTGACGCGAGCTATGGTTGCACTACTACACTTCAACCTAGGTGACAGAGCAAGACTCTGTTTCAGAAAGAAAGAAAAAGAAAGGAAGAAAAAGAAAGAAAGAAAAGAGGGAAGGAGGGAGGAAAGATAGAAAAAAATACCCCCCTAGCTATAGCATAGTGATTTTTAAAAATTCATTAGAATTTTTTTCAAAGGAGGAATTTTCTCATGAAAAAAATATATGTATGGAATTTTATTATATATTTATTGAAAGAGTTTCTTTAACTTAGTTTGGCATGCATTTCTCTCATATACATCTCTCATGCATCTGTAATAAAAAAAGTATAAATGAAACAAATTGGCTTAGGTATTTATAAAACTTCACATTCTGAGTCTGACTCTTTGGACTCAACTTAGAGTCAAGTTTGTGTTTGGCTGTACAAAATCATCCTCTTTGCTGCTGAGAGTACTGGAGATGTAGCATTTAATAAGAGATGTCTCCATTCTTATCTCCAGGGTTCCTTTCCGGGCTATTCCATGGTTTCAGGCCTGTGTATGGGCAATGACAGCTATGGCTGACTGCTGCTGGCTCACAGCGATTGGAAGATGTATTTTAATTTCAGAAATTTTTTTTTTGTATGTTGTACTTTTTTTGGGTAAAGATGGTATCTCACTATGTTGCCCAGACTGGTCTTCAACTCCTAGGCTCAAGCGATCCTCCAACCTTGACGTCTCTAAGTTCTGGGATTATAGTCATACACCACTACGCTTGGCCCAATTTCAGAAATATTAAAATATAAGTAAATACATGTCTTTAGGTTCAAATTGAGGTGTTATCTCTTGACCCAGGGATAAAAAAAGGAGGCTTCTGTCTTCCTTGTTTTTTCTCTCAGAGGTTGCTTTTTCCACCACAAGGCAGGAGCAGGCAGACACTGGACATGATCTATACTCTAACTTCTGCTCCTCCTTATCTCTCATTTCACTGCTAATTTCTCCTGTGTTCCTGTTCAAACCTCTGGTGATGGCAGCTTGGTGAACCTTTGGGGGAAAATAAAATTCAAAACCAAACAAAGAACTCTTTCTGGTCATTGCCATTGAAAGCTCCCTAATTATTTCAGCGGAAGTTCTCTGGAGCACACAATTTCACAAACATCTGAATCAAGTGTGTTCTCTTGGATTCACCAGAGTGTGAAGATTCTGCTGCTGGACTCTGTGCAAGGAGACTGATTGAGGAAATTGTGGAGTATCCCAGCTGCAGGCAGCTGTTGCTCTGAGGAATTGACTGCCCTGGACTTACTTGGGATGCTCGTCTCTAATTGCTGCATCTGTAAGCCACTGCTTGTAGCTAGATTGGGCTGAAAAGTACCACAGGTCTGTTGTGGAAAAAGCCGCCTATTTCTAGGTTCTGCAGGAGGATCTACGTCATCATAACTGAATCTTAGCACGTAATTCCATCTGCCCGCATAGATGACCCCTTTGTCTAACAGACAGGGCAGATCACATGAAAGGAGGTCCCCCAAGATGCTTGTGTTTAGTGCATGAAAATACAGCTGTATATGTTTTCCATTTTGCCTTCTTCAGTTTTCTTTGAGCACTGGAGTTTGTTTATTTGTTTTATATTTTGGTAGCTAGGGACCAAGATATTTCTTTTCTGTTTGTCTCTTCAAACTCTTTTTTTTACAGTTTAACAAGTCAAATACAAAACTCAGGGGAGTGAATAAGCCTCATGATGGCATTGAGCATAGCATCACGTTATTGATTGGATATACTGCACTGGAATGCTGTAGAATAGCCCCAAACCAAAAAATTTCAGATGCCTGAAGCTTTGAGCTTTCCAATTAGGCTGAAAAGTTCCCCTGATAACCAGTAGTGCTGAAGCTTTTAATATTGTTCAACTCTATCAGTTATCAGCAACCTTTTCTGGCTGTGAAGGCCAGAGATCACTTGATGTCAGTGAGGTAGTTCCTCTAACCCATTTGCACACTTTCTGATCAAATATTCCATCTGGGGGGGGGGGGAATCTTCAGTTTAACGTAAACTGATCATAATTGGGAGCAAATGCTTCTTTCCCTTCTTCTATGCTATCTCCTCCTGTGCAGTCTATTTTGCATCCAAAGATACATTTGAAAGTCGAAATCCCTTAGAGCGAAATATTCTAAACTGACAGAAGAATTTCTAGTGGCACACCAGCCTAGAGCCATGTTTTTATGAGGACATCACTTTCTATTTCTAAGCTGCAGCATGCACTCTTGCTTTCTTATGGCTGGGAGCCATGCCACATCAACTTGCCTCCCTCTCAGCTTTTAATGTTTTTTTAATGGAGTCCAGTTTTCCGCCTAAGTTATGGCTAGCTTTCTGACAAACCATCAGACACCTAAGTGACCATAATGGAGGTGTCCAGATGTGACATGGGAAAAGGCAATGGCACGCTTTCATGCCTTTCAACAAAACCATATTATCACCATTCGTTTTTACCTGCCTCTGGGTTTGCCATCAAGGCTAAAAGGGGCTTAAGAAAACGTTTTAAAAATTAATATATGATATGAAGTCTTTTCTTGTAAGCCACGAGCAAAAGCAATCATTTCTAAATCTGGCTGGCATGGTGAGTGTGCTGCTGTTCTGTGAAATAGCTAAACTGCTGCATATTTTTCTCCAGCATAGGGTTGACCAGGTAGCGATCAAGTCTGTTATCTAATGAAACAAAGTAAACATACTTTCCAGGTACCTGGTTGTTTAGAAGAATTTAAGAAAATAATTGTTGGGCAACCCTCCTTCAAGTCCCCTCCCTCTGCTGGGAGCTTTTCTGTCTTCTAATAAATTTCTACTTACTCAGAAAAAAAAAAGAGAGAGAGAAAAGAAAAAAAAAAGGATTGCTAATTACAATGAATGGCGAATCATTGAAGATGCAAGTTCATCAAGGGATATGGGCATTTCTATGACAAAGGAAGAAGTATGTGCTCTTGAAAGTCAACAATTGATTTTATTTTTTATTTTTTTGAGATGGGATTTTTCACTCCTTCACCCAGGCTGCAGTGCAGTATCATGATCGTGGCTCTACACAGCCTGGTCTCAAGTGATCCTTCCACCTCAGCTTCCCAAGTAGGTGGGATTACAGGTGCATGCCAATACGCCTGGCTAATTTTTTGATTTTTGGTAGAGATGAGGTCTTACTATGTTCCTCAGGATGGTCTTAAACTCCCGGGTTCAAGCAATCCTCCGGCCTCAGCCTCCTAAAGTGTTGAGATTACAGGCATGAGTCACAGTACCCAGCAGAAAGTCAGCAATATAGAGGGTTTATCTGTACAATTTGGAAGACATTTGCAGAGCATTTGGTAATTAAATATGCCCTCAGCTGAGCAAGGATGCTTGGGGTTGTCCTGCTGGCAAGTAAAAGCGAAGTGTTCCTGCTAGGCCTGGGTTTTAAGATTTCTGCTTGGAATCATGTGAGTTGTCTGCAGCACTGAGGTTGTACAACCCATACGATAATGTGAGTAAATCACTCCTGACGAAAAAACCAGCAGAATTTATCTTTCTAGGCTCTCCACAACTCACTCTATCTTGTCATTCAGGTTTTAGTTCAACATCTGTACCTCCTCAATGAGGCTTTCCCTCCACGTTATCCCCACTTCATCTTACCACATTCCTTGATTTTTATTTCATTAATCCCTGACTGAAATGATTGTCTTCCTTGGTTTGCTGGCTCATTGAATGTCCCTGCCTGGTAGAAAATAATCTCCTTGAGAGTAAGATGCTCCCTGTTTCCTTCATGTCTGATCTCCCAGTTTCTTGAAGCAGTGCTGGCACTCTTCAATAAGCAGAAGTTGTGTGCATGAATGAATGAATGAAAGCAGAATGCTGACTATAATATAGCTCCAAAGGAATTATAGAACAAAGGGTGATTCATAGGCATAGTATAAAACATAGGCTACCATCGAGTCTAAAATGTAGCCTGGGCCAGACGTGGTGGCTCACTCCTGTAATCCCAGTGCTTTGGGAGGCCAAGGTGAGAAGATTGCTTGACCCCAGGAGTTCAAGATCGGCCTAGGCAAAATAATGAGAACTCGTCTTTACAAAATAAAAAGTAAAAAAAGAATTAGCTGGGCGTGATGGTGCGTGCCTTTAGTCCCAGCTACTCAGGAGACTGAGGTGGGAGGATTACTTGAGGAGCCCTGGAGTTCGAGGCTGTGGTGAGCCATGATCATACTACTGCACTCCTGTCTGGGCGACAGAGTGAGCTTTCTTTTAAACCAATCTTTGCCTCATTTTTTATATAGGTAAAAACTGTTCTTGCCTAAAAAGCAGTTTGGCTGATGAAGTCTGAGACTCATTAGAAAGATTAGTAACTTAGGAAAAAAAAAACTTTGAATTTGATGTATTTTACAGGAAAGGGACTAGTTTGATGTTGCCCAGCTTAACTTTCATCCAAATTGCCCTTGAGGAATGTTTTTTAATCGGATGCATTTTTATCCGTATCTTCTGAAGTGGCTTTTTTTTTTTTTTCTTTTTGCAGGAGGGTAGAGGAACATGGAAAGCAGCTTTTATTCACGCCAAGGACAACTCACTCACATACAACGAGGGGCAGAAGAAGTCTCTAGGTGCGTGGATTAGCCTGAGGGTACCATGGGTGCATGCGTCTTACTTAGAAACCTCTTTAAAAATAATTACCTTGTGATTAGGATCTGATGCTAATGGTATGTTTTCATTGAAAAAGACTGAGGTCTTTATTTTCTGCGACAGCGAATGAACTTCTTTTCACCTTGTTCCTGGTTGTTTTTTCCTCCATTGCCTTAATATATATATTTTAATATAGTCCCAGGTGCACAGGTGCCTACATCTTCTTGCAAATGGTAGATTTTCAAATGAAATGATTCCTCTTCATATTATAATTCCAGTTAAGTTAAATATAAAATAGTTAATACACCTCTTTAAAAATATTTAAGGTGTATATTTTCTAGGTGGTGTATAAATAGGAAAAAGGAATTAACATTGTCTTACAGGCTGGGTGTGATGGCTCATGCCTGTAATGCCAGCACTTTGGAAGGCCTATGGGGGAGGATTGCTTGGGTCCAGCAATTCAATACCAGCTTGGGCAACAAACATAGTGAGATCTCATCCCTACAGAAAAATTAAAAAATAAGCTAAACCGGGCTCGGTGGCTCAGCCTGTAATCCCGCGCCTTTGGGAGGCTGAGGTGAGTGGATTGCGCCCGCAGGTTCGAGACCCACCTGGGCAGCGAGACCTCATCTCTACAGTAAATCAAAAAATCAGCCAGGCGTGGTAGCGCATGCCTGTAATTCCTGCTACTTGGAAGGCTGAGGCGGAAGGATCGCTGGATCCCAGCAGGTCGAGGCTGCGGTGGCCGGGAGCAGCCACTGCACTCCAGTCTGGGTGACAGAGTGAGACTCCAACTAAAAAATAAAATAAAATAAAATAAAATAAAATAAGCCAGGCGTGGTGGCACATGCTTGTACTTGGGTGACTGAGACAGGAGGATCGCCTGAGCCCAGGAGGTCAAGTTTGTGGTAGCTGTGATTGTGCTACTGCACTCCAGCCTGGGCGACAGAGTGAGATGATTCTGGCTCAAAAAAAAAAAAGACTGAGTGCGGTGGCTCAAACTTGTAATCCTAGCACTTTGGGACTAGTCTGGCAACTTGGCAAGACCTCGTCTCTACAATAAAAAAAAAAAAAAAGATTAGCAGAGCATAGTGGTGCCTGCCTGTGGTTCCAGCTACTTGGAAAGGATCACCTGAGCCCAGCAGGTTGAGGTAGTGGCCGTGAGTGTGCCACTGCAATCTACTCTGTTAGACAGAGTGAGACTCTGACTCAAAAAAGAAAAGAAAAGAAAAGAAAACCCAGAAAAACACATTGTCTTATAGATTCTGTCTGTGCGTCTGTTTAATATTCCTACCCAAGGAAGCCAATCTGGAGGAAGGGTTTACAACGAGTTTAACTAAATGTGAGAAACAGAAATAGAGGTACGCTATAGTGGTTTTTGCAGCCAAAGCTCATTAATACAACTTTGGTTATGTTCAAATACTTTCAAAAAATGGGTTTGTAGACAAGTTTGTGACAGTCTTTAATCAGTAACCACAGCATGTCTCTCTCATCTCTTCAGTGATTCCTAGAGTATGGATGATGGCATTGCCTGAGTTGAGAGTCACATATGAAGAAGCCAAAATCGATTGTCTTGATGTCATCGAGTCACAGCTCACCAATCTCATGTCAATGTGATGGGTTAGGAATTGTCAGGCTACAGTTATTGGCTTTTGAAAAATGAGGAGTCAACACAATCTGCTTTTAGGAAGGGACATGTATGTTAATAGACTATTTTGGGGTGGGGAAAAAAATGAATGTAAATCCTTTATTGCCAAAGTTACTTTAAGCGGTTCATATATGTTTTCTAAAATAAAAATGTGTTGAAAATGAAGGGCGTTCTGTGGAAGTTTGCAGGGTTCATATCTGGGTGTAGCCTCCTGGAATTTGCTTTATGTGCCCCCCCCCACACACACACACAAAGAAGGTGGGGGTAAGAGAAGAGAGGTCCCGGAGTAAGAAGGAAAGGAGAAAAAAGAGGGATGAGGAACAAGAATATGGACAAACTGGAGTCCCATCTGTAAATTGGGGAGGAAAGGGTGCCCTTAAGAAGTTTGCATGTAATATTTAACTGGTGCATTCACATGACATCTTGACTTAATAAAAGGAAAAGAAAAGAAAAATGAAAGAAAAAATCCTCAGCAAGACAATAAAAAGTTTCCTCCTCACGCCCACCGCCTCGGGGTTTTTTCCTTTGAGCCTCAGAGCTTATCCCACTGAAACTCATCAATTTTTGCCTTCTTGCTGGAAGTGCCCGAACACATTTGAAGCTTCACAGCCACCCCTTGGGGTGAGAAGGTTTCACAATGCCTGTGGAGCCTCACAGCCTGTCCCCAGGGAAGGCCAGGGGGCCACAGGGCAGGGATCAAGTGCCCTTCTCCCTGCCAGCCAGCAAACAAAGGACCCAACCTCAAAGCTCCTGCCCCAGTGCGTGACCTCCGGGCCAAAGGCAAAACATTTTATCTCTGGGTCCTAGTGACATAAGCTCCTCGGGCCCTGCAATTGTGGTTTATGATGTGACTAGAAACCTTTGATGGAATTACTATTGCCTTCTATTTCTCTGCCCAGCCATTTATTATTCTGTATATTTTTGAGGGCTGTGGGAAACTTTCATAACCAAAGCCCGAGCCAGGCGAAAACTTGTTCTATTTGGAATTTGTAATGAAGTCAAAACATGGCCTGGATTTTCTGAAAGGTTCCTTTGGCTGCTTGCAACAGCCCCGGGGCACAATCAGATGGGGATGGAGAAGGCCTGGGAGCAGATTTTGTTACCAAGAATAGGACAGAACAATATTTGCCTCCAAAACACTGGGGCTGCTATTTACCTTCTCAGCTGGAAGAAGTGAGAGATAAAGGCACATTTCATATAAAGCGTAAATACCAATTCTTTAATTTCCAATTTTCAGGATTTTAATTTTTCTTAACTCTCCCCTAGATCAAAGGTTAGGAAGAATGTTTAGTGTATTTGATTTCCTGACCCGAGGGAATAAATTCTTTATTTCAGAAGTTTCTACCCCCAAAAGAGCTGTTATTTTACTTGAAATAAGTACAGAGAAGTATAAAGGGTATGGCATTTTAAGGTGACTATGAATGTTGAAATGCTTCCGTTTGTGTTCTGAGTGTGTCAGCAATGGATGCCCTTATTTCAGAGAACGGCGATCAACAACCAAGTTTCGCTGCGTTTGGACTGAAAACTTCGCCTATGTTTCAGAGGCCTTTGCAAATTATTTACTGGCTTTAACCTGGTCCCTCAAAAGCAGTCTCAGTTCCTAACAAAAGTGGCAAGTTGTAAAATGTAGTTCCTAATTTTTATTTAAGTCAAAGGTTAATAGTAAAAGTGTTGGGGGGGTGGCCCCTAACTGTTTCAAGTTAATGTTTATTTTTCACCATCATTTAAAGAATTTTTTAAGGCCCTTATTTCACTGCTGAAAGCAGAGTAAGAAACTCAGATTTCATGCCCTGGGGCTTGAATAAAGGAATAAAAACAACACAACATTTGCATCTATTTAAGTATCTCAGTTCTAAAAGTCCCTTCATGGTAAGAGGGGGGAAAGCATATCTCTAGGTTAAATGAAGCTTTTCTGAGATATTTGCTGAAAACACAATTTGGAGACAGATAATCATTGTCGGAAATGACCTAGGAATTCAAGGCCTCCTGATTGAAAACACAAAGCATAGGAAGGTGCATTCTCTTGCCTCTCTGCCACCCGGATATCAATGAACATCAGCTAAAGGTGGCTGGAGAACCAATTTCATGCATCTACTGTACGAGAAAATGAACTGAGCCAAGGGCAAAAATAAAATTATACAAATGTTATTATAGACTAGCCTGCTTCTGTCCTAGTTTAATTCAAATTTTAGTGCTGCAGGCAGTGCTCCCGGCAGTAGCCTTCCTGAATAAATCAACATTTGCTTACATCTAAATTATTAGGGAGGCATGTGACTTTGTTTATTGTATAAATTATACGCAAGGTTAAAGTATTAACTGTTCAACTGGCTTTGTTTGGTCACCTTCTCAACTCTCCCCCAAATCTTCTCTCCCCAAAGTAGGAAATAAAAATCTGAAACTACTAAATTTTTTTTTTTGTAGACAAACCAAATAACAAAGCTGCAAAGCATTGTGAACCTGAGGTTTTGGACAAGAACACGGGCAAAGGTAGGTGGGGAGACAGTCTTGGCAATTAGAAAAAAAAGAAAGGAGCCCATGAAATTGTTCACCTGAGCTCTCTGATGTGGTGTCTGCACAAAGGGAAATGGTGGTCTGGTAAACAATCAGTTAAGTTGATTAAAGCGGCAACCAAGTGGGATACTTTAATACAAAACTAAAGAAAGCCTTTTGGCTGGGATTTCAGTAAGCAAGGAATTTCAAACTATATTGTGATGCTGGACACAAACAGTTGTATTGCTTTTACCTGTTAGAAAGTTAAATGTAGACTCTGGAAAATGCACACAGGAATGATGGGCATTTTTGTCTCTGAGCATCATTGTGAATGACTCTCAGATATGTTAAGGATATAAGGATGGGTTTGGATCACTAGACAATTTGACTTTCTATTTCGACAAACTAGATATCAGGTGTGTCCTATTATGAGAAAATTATAAATAAACATGAGGGGCTAGTGAGGTGGTTTACACCTGTAATTCCAGCACTTTGGGAGGTTGAGGCAGGAGCATTGCTTGAGTCCAAGAGTTTGAGACCAGTTTGGGTAGCAAAGTGAAACTTACAAGAAAAAAAGAGAAGAAAAGAAAAAAATAGTGGGGCGTGATGACGCATGCCTGTAGTCAGCCCCAGCTACTGGGGAGGTTGAGGTAGGAGAATTGCCTGAGTTCAGGAAGTCAAGGCTGCAGTGAGCCATGACCGTGCCACTGCACTCCAGTCAGGAGTGCAGTGAGACCCTGACTTAAAAAAATAAATAACATCAAGGGTTCAGAGCAGCCAAATCAGAGGTAATTATTTGCTTTACAAAAGGTTCTTCTTTTTACAAGATCATCCGCAGTAGTCTTCTTTTAATCGTTGACCTTTCTCACAGTAATAAATTAATTTGTAAAATCATAATTAAATTCAGTATTTTCCAATAATGTATGTGTGTATAGATATAGATATAGATATAGATATATGTATTTAAAAATTTATTTCTCAAGACCATGTAGAAACATTGCAGGTCAGAAGATTTTTGTATTGAATCATTTTCCCCGATTAATTTCTCAAATCTAAGTTGTGCTCAAGAGGAGAATTCATTTCCCGTTCAGCTATTCAAAATTCTTTCTCTCTGCATCATAAGTTGGGCTTTGAGATCTTGGACAATGATTCTTCAAATGTAGCCAATGGACCGCCTGCAAGTACTACTCCGGCATGGAGCCCAAGAATCTGCACAGGGACAAGCCTCCCCTAGACTGGGACACACATGAACTCACATTTGAGAGCTACTTCTGTCGGGTCTACCCTCATCTGAGTTATGGAGCGCCCTCTGTTCTCTAGCATGTGTTTAATCCCATGTGAATGGGACTCTATCTCCAAACACATCTCAATCCTGCCCTGTTTTGGTTAAGGAGGGTCTCTTTGGAGCATACCCAATGACTCCGTGGTAGATGTGGATTTGTATTGAGATGCCCACTGATGAAAAATTGCCACAGGTAACTACAATTCTATTTGAAGTAATGTATCAAATGTGAAAGTGAGTGGGAGGTTGGGTGCAGTGGTTCATTCCTGTAATCCTAGCACTTTGGGAGGGTTGAGGTGGAAGGATCGCTTGAGGTCAGGAGTTTGAGACCGGCCTGGACAACATAGTGAAACCCCGTCTCTACAAAAAAAAAAAAAAAGATTAAAAAAAAAAAGTAAATTGCTTTCCACTCAGTCTCTGTAAGAAATGACTTTAAAATTTTTTAAAATTTATTTTAAACAAGAACCACTCGAACTGCGTCCTCTCCCCTTATGTGTCCCTCTCCTGGAGGAGGAAGAGAATGATCATCCATGGCAAAGGCAGTTGCACTGAAGCAACACCAGCTTCATGCTCAGGAGATAATGCTGCGCAGCCTCCTTGAGGTTTCAGTGCTCTACACGATCCGAGAAGCTTCTCTAGTAAAAAGATTATAGAAACGATCCATGTTGGTGCATGGTGGCGCATGCCTATAATCCCAGCGCTTTGGGAGGTTGAGGTGAGAGGATCGCCTGAACCCAGGAGTTCAAGATCAGCCTGGGCCACATGGTGAGATCTTGCCTCTACAAAAAATTACAAAAAAATAAGCTGAGTGTGGCGGTGCAGGCCTGTTGTCCCAGCTACTTGGGAGACTGAAATGGAAGAATCATTTGAACCCAGGAGGTTGAGGTTGCAGTGAGCTGTGGTAGTGCCACTGCACTCCAGCCTGAGTGGCAGAGTGAGATCTTGACTCAAAGGAAAGAAAAGAAAAAAGAAAGAAAATGATCCCTATAAGTAAAGTCTTTAGAAGTAGCTTTTTAATTGCAGTATATCAGAGTGGGCAAAGTAGAGATTTTGGTACTAGAAAACCTGGTTTCAAATAAATTTCGTTGCTTACCATCATGTGACATTTGGCAAAATGAGGAATGTCTCTGAGCTCAGTCTCCCTGACTGTGATATGGAATAACAAATGCAAATATGCTGGGAGTTGAGAGAATGATGGATAATATCCAAAGAATATTTGAGATACAGTAGCTGTTTCATAGATGATGATGACCATTATTCACCATTTACAAATAGCTGTTGAACACACAGATAGTGGACCTAAAAGGTTAACCAGTGAAATGATAGATTGCTGTCGCTGTGGAAATATGGGAGCATTTCTGGTGTGCACAGTTAGGTTGGTCTCAACCTGAAAACCGTTCACTTCCTGCCCAAACCGAGGGCCTGTCAGGTTCTCCGAGGAAGGAAACAGAAAGAGAAAGTATAGTAGAAATCGCAGAGGGAAGCCACTTCCAGATAACTTCTATAGTGGGTATTTTTACAGAGATTCTGTGTTGAGGATAAAAATTTACCTAGAAATTAATGTGATGGTCAGGTGCAGTGGTTCAAGCCTGTAATCCCAGCACTTTGAGAGACTGAGATGAGAGGACCCCTGAGTCCAGGGGTTTGAGACCAGCCTGGGTGACTTGATGAGACCTTGTCTCTACAATAAATCAAAAAATTAGATGGGCATGGTGGCGCATGACTGAAGTTCTAGCTACTTGGAAGGCTGAGGTAGAAGGATCGCCTGAGCCCAGCAGGTTCAGGCTGCCGTGGTCGTAAACATGCCGCTGCACTCCACCTTGTACAACTGAGTGAGACTCCAACTCAAAAAAAAAAAGAAGAAGAAGAAGAAGAAATTAATGTAATAAAGACTTTATATAAGAAATGGTCACTCTGGGATACTGAAGACAGGACTAGCAATTCTGTAGTACTCATAAAAATGTTGATAAAAGATATGTAACAAAGTAGGATACAGAAAAAAAGCAATCAGAAAGATTTAGGATGACAAATAGAAAATAGAATACAGGGAAAAGCACTAGGGATTCACCTGTTCCCTGGTTGGGCACCACAGAATGCCAGTAACAACAACTGATGATGGCAACAATTTTCTAGTGCCCTAATCTGGTAGACTAGGGCAGAGTAACCCTCACTGAATGGTGTCTTAACACATTGTATTCCTGCCTGGAGATGTTACAGTGTACACTTTCAAATATGATATGTCATTTAGGTATCACATCAAACCTGTAAAGTTGGTTTTATTCTCAGCCCCACAGTCCTGGGAATGAGTATGTCTTGAGTCCTGGAAAATACCAGTTGAATCCCACATTGTGAGAAATATATCTCCAGGGCAGAGGTTTACTGTTTAGCTTCCCAGTATCCATTTACTATTTTTCAGGTAAAATGATGTCACAAATTCCCTTTGGGAAACCATCCTCTCTCACTCTCAAGTCACATAGTTTACAAAGTATCAAATCAATCTGGCACGGTGGCACATGCTTGTAATCCCAGTGCTTTGGGAGGCAAAGATGAGAGGAATGCCTGAGCCTAGGGGTTTGAGAACAGCCTGGGCAGCTTGGTGGGACCTTATCTCTACAATAAATGAAAAAATTAGCTGGGTGTGGCGGCATGTGCCTGTAGTTCCAGCTACTTGGAAGGCTGAGGTGGAAGGATTATCTGAGCCTAGCAGGGCGAGGCCGCAGTAGCCTTGAGTATGCCACTGCACTCCAGCCTGGGCGGGAGTGAGACTGACTCAAACAAAAACAACAACTTTGTCAGACTCCTGGTAACTTAGTGTGGCCATGTGACTGAACTGGCCAATGGGATTTAAGCAGCTCTTCCAGGTAATTCTCTTTTTTCTTTGTCCTTTCCTTCACCATGCTACCTCAAATGAAGGTATGATGACTGGAATTCTAGCTATCATCTTGTATCATGAGGCCAGAACTCTATTTCAAAAATGGCAGGGCCATGAGCTAAAAGGATTCTGGGTCCCTAGGACATCTGGGAGCAGGCCATCTTACAGCTGCAGTTTGCTCACACCTGAATTCTTATTTCAGAAAGAAATAAACCTCTATCTCATTTAAGTCAGTGTGATTTTGGGGTTTTGCTAGCGTCAAGCCTAATCCTAGTTAATTTCTGATGGGAATTCTAAGAATACATTTGACAAGAAATGATTTCCTCAATCTCTCTTTGTCCATGAAACTGAAAATGAATACAGTTAATGTGTGCAAAGTCCATACAATGTTGATAGATTCTTTCAATATATATCATATAAATTGCAGCAATGCTCAAGTTAAATTCAGTGGAAATCCAAATGATTCAATTCTTCCTCTGTGCTGGGTGCTGTGCTAGACCCGTGGGATTTGTCAGTGATAAAAGTGTGAACCAGGTTTTTCCTGTTTAAAATTATTTCTTTTGCCGGGCTTGGTGGCTCAGCCTGTAATCCCGCGCTTTGGGAGGCTGAGGTGAGTGGACTGCCTGAGTCCGTGGGTTCGAGACCCGCCTGGGCAACTTGGCGAGACCTCATCTCTACAATAAATCAAAAAATCAGCCGGGCGTGGTAGCGCTCGCCCATAGTTCCAGCTACTTGGAAGGCTGAGGCAGAAGGATCGCCGGAGCCCAGCAGGTCGAGGCTGTGGTGGCCGGGAGGATGCCACTGCACTCCAGTCTGGACAACAGAGTGAGACTCCAACTCAAAATAAATAAATACATAAAATAAAATAATTTCTTTTATAAAACACTATGCTTTTTGACTAACCACTTCCCATTTTCCCATTTCTTCAGCCCCTGGCAACCATCATTTTACTTTCTGCTTCTGTGAGTTTGACTATTTTAGAATCTTCACATCAGTAGTATCATGTAGCACTTCTCTTTTGTTGTCTGCATTGTTTTCTTTTCTTTTTCCTTCTTTTTTTTTTTAGACGGAGTCTTGGTATGTTGTCCAGGCTGGAGTACAGGGACTATTTACAGGCACAATCCCACTACTGATCAGCATGGGGATTTTGACCTGCTCCAGTTCCTATCTGGGCCGGTTCATAGCTTCTTAGGCAACCTGGTGGTCTCCCATTTCTGGGAGTTTATCACAGTGATGCTGACCTTAGTGCAGATACCCAACTGGTATAGCCCACTGCAACCCAGAGCTTCTGGACTTAAGGGATCCTCCCACCTCAGCTTCCTGAGTAGTTGGAACGATGAGCATGTACCATCATGCCTGACTATTATCTGGGTTATTTCATTTAGCATTATGTCCTCTGGGTTCATTCATGTTATTGCAATGGGCAGGATTTCATTTTTTAAAAATGTCTGAGTAATATTTCATTGTAGATATGTACCACATTTTCTTTATTTTTATCTTTTATTTTAAAGATGTGGGGTACAACACAGGATTAAGTATATAATTGCCCATCACACAGGTAAAGTTTGGGCCTCCCTTTGGTCCTCATTTTGCCTGGTTTGAGATCAGGTATACTTTTTTTTGAATTGGAGTCTCACTCTGTCACATGGACTGGAGTGCAGCGGCACGCTCACGGCCACTGCAGCCTTGACCTGCTGTGCTCTGGTGATCCTTCCACCTCAGCCTTCCAAGTAGCCAGAACTACAGGTGCTACCATGCCCGACTAATTTTTTGATTTATTGTAGAGATGAAGTCTTGCCAAGTTGCCCAGGCTGTTCACAAACTTGTGGGCTCAGGCAATCCTCTCACCTCGGCCTCCCAAAGTGCTGGGATTACAGGCTACAGCCATCACACCAGGCCTCAGTCCCTTTCTTAAAGTATTATGGTACTTGTTCAGGGTTCGCTTTACCACATTTTCTTAATCCATTCACCTTTTGATGGACTTTTCCATTATTTCCATACCTTGGCTATTGTGAATGATGCTGCAGTGAACATGGGAGTGAAGGTATCATTTTGAGATCCCAATTGTCATTCTTTTGAATATACACCTAGAAGTGGAATTGCCGTCTCATGTGACTATCTCATTTTTAATGTTTTGAGGAACTACCATCCTGAGTTCTGTCATGGCTTACAGATGTTCAATCCCACCAACAGTGTACAGGGTTCTGTTTTCCTCACTCCCTCAATAGCACTTGTTATCGTCATTAATTTGTTTGCTTTGTAATAACCATCCTGACAGGTGAAGTAGCTTTGATTTCATTTCCCTGGTCATCAGTGATACTGAGCCTCTTTTTATATACCTGTGAGCCATTTGTATGTCTTCTTTGGAGAAATGTCTATTCAGGTTCTTTTTTTTTTTTGAGTAGGAGTCTCACTCTGTTGCCTGCGGTAATTCGACGTAATTTCATGTGTTTATTTTGCTTTTGTTGTCCGTGTTGGTTTTATGTCTAATGAATCATTGCCAAGGGCAATGTCAAGAAGTTATTCCCTTATGTTTTCTTCCAGGAGTTTTATAGTGGCAGGTCTTATGTTTAAGTCTTCAATCCATTTTGGGTTTTTTTTTTGAGTGATGTAAGATCAGGGTCCAAGTGTCCAATTATGTTCTTTTGCATGAGGATATCCACTTTTCCCAGCACCATTTATTGCAGAGACTGTCCTTTCTCCATTGTGTATTCTTAGTACCTTTGCCAAAGGTTATTTAATCATATGTGTATGCATTTGTTTTTGCACTCTCTGCTCTGTTCCATTAGTCTATATGTCTGTTTTATGCCAATACCATACAGTTTTTATTACTGTGTTTTGTGATGTATTTTTAAATCAGGAAGTTTGATACCTCCAGTTTTGTTTTTCTTGGTAAAAGTGTGAATTGTACACACAAATTTAATTTTTAGCCACAAAACAATTTAATCACATGTTCAAAAATAAAATGTTGAGGTATTTTAGGAGAAAAATGAGATGCAAGGTGCTATGTATATTGTAGTTTGGATGAATGTTTTTTATAGTAATATAATCACTATCAGAGAGCCCCTGTCTCACTATAGCTATTATGCAGACACTACAGGTTATTAGTCAGGACTGAAATTTACAAACTACATGAGCCGGGCGCAGTGGCTCATGCCTATAATCCCAGCACTTTGGGAGGCCAAAGTGAGTGGATTGCCTGAGCCCACGGGTTTGAGACCAGACTGGGCAATTTGACGGAACCTCATCTCTACAATAAATCAAAAAATTAGCCGGGCATGGTGGCGAGTACCTATAGTTCCAGCTACTTGGAAGACTGCAGGGGGTGGGGGGGAGGATCACCTGAGCCCAGCAGGTCAAGGTAGCTGTGGCCAGGAGTGTGCCACTGCTCTCCAGCCTGGGTGACAGAGTGAGACTCCAACTAAAGAAAAAAAAAAAAAAAGAGAATCAATGGATTCAATTCAACTTGCTTTACAAAATTTCTTCACCTTGATGGGCAAATGAGAAAGAAAGCAAGTATGCTTCTTTAAAATTAGTATGCAGCTTTAAAATTAGAAAGCTTAATGAATATTATATAATCTATGAAGAATTTTGAAATAGTTTTTTCTCAATAGTAAATAAATTAAAATATGCATTCCCATGTTAATATTGAGGCGGGGGAAAAAGCTAAAAAAGGTCACGGGGGGCTTGTAGTTGAAACTGGAGGCAGCATGCTTTGTGACTACCCATCCACCCACATATTCATGTGGGAGTTAGTGGCAGGTATACAGTAATTTGTTTGGTTGGAGAATGTCATGTTCTAAGGTGTGTTGTAATTCCTGAAATAAATAAGTGTTCTGGGCCTGGCGCAGGGGCTCATGCCTATAATCCCAACACTTTGGGAGGTCGAGGTGAGAAGAATGCTTAAGCCCAGGAGTTAAAGACCAACCTTGAACAACACTGGGAGACCCCCATCTCTCTCTAATGAAAGAAAATGAAAAGTAAATTTTGAAAAAGAAACAAGGATTCTGAGAGGTGTGATGAATGCAGGAATGTAAGAGGAAAACGGGCTAATAGGAATGTATTATCAGTGTGCTCTTGTTGTGTAATAAATCACCCTAAAACTTAGTGGCTTAAAACAAAGCTTATGATTCTGGAGGTTGACAATTTGGACTGAGTTCAGCTGGGCAGTTTTGATCTCATCTCTATGTGTCTGCTGCAACCTAGGGTTAACTATGTGGGTCTTCTGAGGGTTGGCAGCTGTTGGTTGGAGCACTTAGACTCTCTTCCATGTGATATCTCATCCTCTAGAAGGCGAATATAAGCTTATTCCAATAGCAATGGCAGAATTTCAAGAGACAGTGGAAACACACAAGGGATCTTAAGGATTTGTTTGGTCTAGTGTTTTGTTACCTCCACCGCATGCTACTGTCCCCAGCAAACTGCAAGACTAACCATCTTTTTTTTTCTTTCTTTCTTCCTTCCTTCCTTCCTTCCTTCCTTCCTTCCTTCCTTCCTTCCTTCCTTTCTTTCTTTCTTTCTTTCTTTTTATTTTTATTTTTTTGAGTTGGAGTCTCACTGTCACCCAGACTGGAGTGCAGTGGCCGCTCCCGGCCATTGCAGCCTCGACCTGCTGGGCTCCGGCGATCCTTCTGCCTCAGCCTTCCAAGTAGCTGGAACTACAGGTGCACGCTACCATGGCTAATTTTTTTGATTTATTGTAGAGATGAGGTCTCACCTGCCCAGGCAGGTCTTGAACCCGTGGGCTCAGTCCATCCAATCACCTCAGCCTCCCAAAGGCGCGGGATTACAGGCTGAGCCCTCGAGCCCGGCCTTTCTTTCTTTCTTTCTTTCTTTCTTTCTTTCTTTCTTTCTTTCTTTCTTCCCTTCCCTTCTCTTCCCTTCTCCCTCTCTCCCTCCCTCCCTTCTTTCTCTCGCGCTCTCTCTCTCTTTCTTTCTTCTCTCTCTCTCTCTCTTTCTTTTTTTGAGTCAGAGTCTCATTCTATTGTCCAGGCTGGAGTACAGTGTCACAATCATGGCTCACTGCAGCCTTGACCTCCTGGGCTGAGGTGATCCTTCTGCCTCAGCCTCTGTGTAGCTGGGGCTACAGGTAAAAATCACCACACCTGGCTAATTTTTAATTTGTACAGATGAGGTCTTGCTATGTTGTCCAGGCAGATCTTGAACTCCTGGTCTCAAGCAATCCTCTTGCCTTGGCCTCTCGAAGTGCTGGGATTACAGGCATGAGCCACCCACCTGACCTTCAAAGTCATATTTCAGAGGGCATAGATACAAAGAAGGGAGAAGTGTGGCCGTTTACATAATGGATGTTAGGAAGCTGGAGAAGATGGGTTTGATTTGTTGTTGAATGAGTGGGCAGAGAAGTAGGAGGAAATAAAGACAGGATACAGGCAGAGAGAAAGAAGGGCATCAAAGAACAATGACTGGTTAAAACGTGATGCAGATAGCAATAAGGAACCCCAGAAGACCCTTAAGCAACACAGAAATGTAGATGAAGCAGAGGGCATGTATAAACATCCACAGAGTTATAGGAGACTTCTGGCTGAGGGCCTAGCAAGATAAGTAGAGCGTTTGTGTCTCTGGGTTTCCTAGTTAATGATGCCAGCAGTCTCTGGACCAGCCAAATTGTGGTGGATTTATTATTTACATTTCAACTGCGTCTTAAAATGAAAACATATGCCTGCATTTTCAGTGCATTGAAAATATCATTGAACATGCTGTAGAATTTTATATCCAGTATCAGGATGCAATTTCCCTATCAAATAAAATTGTTGTTTGCTTTCTGTATTCTGTATTATTATGGAAATTTCACAGTTTATCAGCCATAGTGAAGTCAGCTTAAATGAGTAGATGACTTAGTTTTTCTCACCCACCCCCAAATATCCCAATTCTCTTTCTATTTATGCTGATATTGTTTTATACTAATATATTTTCTTTGTTTTGATGCCACCCAACAGTATTCCTAGGAGAAAAGCAAGTGTTTTAAAGCTCTTTGGGGGAAATGGTAATGTACGAAATGTTTTGGTGGCATCCTAGAATTTCACTTTTACACCTTCCTCTGTTGATAACGCACTGCTGAAACCAGCAAATAAATAAACCAGCTCAGGGCCCCGTTAATTTTGCTGACGTCTGCAAAGTATGCCTGAGCTTGTTCTGAGTGACCGTAAGAGTAACGATGACTTATGATACAACTGGGTCATTTTATGAAACACCCTCTACAAGGAGTAATTAAGACATCCACACCCACCCCACTTTTTTTTTTTATTGCAGTGTGACAACAACAAGTACCCAAATCCTGTTAGCAAATAATGTGGTTTCTGGGCTTGGGTTCTGGACTCGTAAAGTAATAGTGTATGTGTCACCAGCTATGAGATAAAGTTAATAGTTGCATGTTTTGAAAAATATACAGTTTTAGTGTCTGGTAGTTCCTGTTTTCCCTTCCTTTCTTCCATTTCTTCTTTCTTTCTTTCTTTTCTTTTTTTTTTTTGAGACAGGATCTCACTCTGGTGCCCAGGCTTGAGTGCAGTGGGATGATCATGGCTACTGCAGCTTCGACCTGCTGAGTTCAGGGAACCCTTCTGCCTCAACCTTCCAAGTAGTTGGAACTACTGGCGCATACCTCCATGTCCAGCTAATTAAAAAAAAAAAAAAACATTGTAGAGAGGAGGTCTCGCAAGTTGTCCAGGCTGGTCTCTAGCCATTGGACTCAGGCAATCCTTTCACCTTGGCCTCACAAGGTACTGGGATTATAGGTGTGAGCCACCATGCCTGGATGTATCTCTTTTTTAATACTTTTTTTTTTTTTTTTTTAAGTTGGGGGCCTAGATTGGAGAACAGTGGCACAATCATGACTCACTGCAGCCTTGACCTCCTGGACTTAGGCGATTCTTCTACTTCAGCCTCCTGAATAACTGGGACTATGGGAATATGCCACCACACCCAGCTGACTTTTTTATTTTTGTTTTTTTTATACAAACAAGGTCTCCCTATGGTGACTAGACTGGTCTTGAACTCCTGGGTTCAAGCAATCTTCCCACTTCTGCCTCCCAAAGTATTAGGATTACAGGCATGAGATACTATGTCTGTCCTGTGTGTGTTTCTTTAAAAGGAGGATTCAACCCAAGTAAGTTGATAAATACTTTTGATGACATATACTTGGAGGACTGACTAGTCACTAAAAACTTCTTTGCACCAGGGATTTGTGTATGTGTTTGAAAATCCTAAATGGAAAACCAATAACAAGTGGATAAAAGCAGAGTTGCCCCAGGCAGCCAGGCCCTCACTTGGCTTATCTCTAACTCATCTCTTAAGACTGCCCCAGGCCCCCCCTTTGGAATTCTAGGGCTCCAAGGAGCTCAGAGTGGAAACAAGCACCCTAAAGACGCATTAAAATTGATGTCTTTACTGTTTGCTGTTTGACTGTTTTAATACCAATGCTTAAAATATATATATATATATATATATATATATATATATTTTTTTTTTTTTTTTT
>NW_006985715.1:157132-160486 GCF_000164805.1 Carlito syrichta
CCGCAGCCTCGACCTGCTGGGCTCCGGCGATCCTTCCGCCTCAGCCTTCCACATAGAAAAAAATATTTTTAAAGGGCCATTGTTCACAGCTATAAACAGAATTTCAGACAATGTATGTTACATAATTGCAGACGTCTCAGCCATCACCACCTGGTTGATAATATGCCTGGATTTTTGGGATAGAATCTGAGGAAAACTCTAAAATTATGAAGTACAGAAAATGTTAGATTGTATTCAAATGTGTTGAAGTCTCTGACTTTCCACCCTCTGGCTTCTGATCACCCTCTC
Organism: Carlito syrichta; assembly: GCF_000164805.1. NCBI lineage: Eukaryota > Metazoa > Chordata > Mammalia > Primates > Tarsiidae > Carlito > Carlito syrichta. Next base: position 157,421 of record NW_006985715.1, read on the forward strand.
TCCAAGACTTCCTGGGGTGTTATCTTCTTTCTAATTGGTGCAGTCTCCTTAGTACCCCTCATTACACAATCTCCTCTTGCTTTTAGTGACCTCTCTCCTCTCCTTGTTTACATCCTATACATCCTTCAAGTCCTAAGACAAATTCTCTCTCTTCTAGGGTACGGTTTTCTACCACTCTCACTTATTTAGATCTACACAGTGTAACATTTAATTGTTTTGTGTTAGCTTTGTCTTCCTAAGTAGGTCACATTCTCCTTGGGGCCAAAGATTGTGATTTAGTTTCCCTTGTTTCTAACACTTGGAGTGGCTGGGAGTGATAGATACATAGTAGGTGCTGATTAAATATTTGTTGATTGATTTTCTGCAAAGGGGTAGCTTCAAACTAAAGTTAAAGCACTAAACAAACCAAGGCAGTGATCTGAATCTCCCTTTGGGAAGATACTCTTGTGGGAATGGAAAAAATTCTTCCAAGATCCATGTCAGCTAATGTTCTTCTTTGAATGCCCTCCTAATGAGATATCACGGGGGTGGCGCAGGACTGCAGGAGCACTATTCTCTGCTCCTGGGGTTAGCTACCAAGAGGCACAGGGACTCTGGGACACAGGCTTGCTAGTGGGGCATAAAGCAAAAAAGAAAGGGGAGTGCTCACCCAAGTATGTGGAATGCACATCTCTTATTCACAAACCAGAATAAAGAGAGATTTGACCCTGAAGCAAGAAAATAAGAGGGAGACAGCGTGGGCCTGGCTGGTATGGTGGCTCATGGATAGGCATGGTGAGGAGGGTGGGGCAGAAGGATCACCTGAGCTCAGGAGGTCAAGGCTGTGGTGAGCTGTGATTGTGCCACTGCACTCCAGCCTGGTCAACAGAGCGAGGCCCCAACTCATAAAGAGAGAGAGAAAGAGAGAGAGAGAGAAGAACTCCTGATGCTCTTTGGCATTGATAATATTCTGTAATGTTGGGGAGGGGAGAGCTGATGGAAGGTGCTTGCTTGCACGTGGCAGCAAGAAAGGTGACCGAGAATTAGCCTCAACCTTTGTGCCTAGCCTCTTTCCAACTTACTGCGAGTTTCATAGCTCTTTTTAGGGCAGAGATTGGGCATGGTGCCCCTAAGCTATTCTTTACGGGACTAAGACTTCAGGAGGAGTGGATGGACAGTGAGTCTGATGATGGGGAGTGGCAGAAGTCACTTGTGCAAATACTCAAGCCACTGCTGTGAGCTGGGGCACGTGCACTTCTGACAGTTCAGCCATCAAACTATCCATAGGGAACAGTAGATGTCATCATTTTAGAATTTGAGGCGGGGGCTAATTGTCTTGCTTCAGATATTTGAACAAGTATTTGTTCATTTAGCTAAATATTCAATAAAAGTGGAAAACAATGGATTCTCAGGTCATAAAAATCAGTGATATTCTCCAACAGAAATTGGTATCAACTCTGGTCTTAGTAGGAGATAACCAGTGAGAAAGTCATAGGACCTGATGACCCATTGGCTGATGTTCTGGCAAGGGTTAGTAAATGTAGATTGCTTATTTATAAGATGAAATGGTCCCTGATATGAATGTTATAATTCTTGGCACTCAAAGTCTTTTTTATTTTAATTTTTTAAATTTTTAGTCTGGGTCTCACTCTGTCTCCTAGGCTGGAGTGCAGTGGCTCGATCATAGTTCACTGTAGTCTTGACCTCTTGGTTTCAGGTGATCCTTCTGCCTCAGCCTCCTGAGTAGCTGGGACTACAGGTGTGTGCCACCACACCTGGCTGGATGTTATAATCCTTAAGTAGATTGCTTATTTCTACTCTGGGTCCAAAATATTTCCTTTTGTAAAGCTATCGTGTTTGAAACAATTCCTTTGTAATTACAGTGGAACACGTGAAACAATCACAAACACACACACACACACACACACACACACACACACACACACACACACTCCATCTCTTCTCTTGGATCCTTGACCTTTGCTTCTGCTTAAAATCTCTGAGGATGGTTTATGTATCCCTTTCTGGGGAGCATTGGTTACCTCTTCAGACTAGACTCAACCATGAATTCTTAAATGCCATAAAACCATCAATGTCCCAGAGGCAACCTAGGGAGACTGTTGAGTGACACTAAGAAAGGAAAACCAGGTGAGGAGGAGAGGTCAGGACATTTTTGATGAGAAGAGACATAAATGATGCTTGTATGGTTGACTGTGTAATAAGCTGCCCGCTGCTGCCCTGGGTTTCCAGAAGACACACACTGCACAGAGTATTCCAGGAGAAGTGCTAGTCTGATTTTACCCATGCTTTGCTTGGCAGTTTAGAGTGGGAGGGTGGGGGAATCTTCCCAATGGAAGACACTCTCAGATGTCTCCTCACTACCTGCATTGCAGAACAGGATGGAGATCAAAGAGTGCAGCACACAGAGGACAAGATGGTGGAAGAGAACCCAGCTTCATTGCTCGCCCTTATGAGTTCCAGAGTCTGCTAAGGCCACAGTTCCCAAGGTTGCTCTGGGACCCTCTGAAGGTCTGGAGGTTTCTTGGGGAATATGTGAAACCCTTCCTTTTCCAACTGCTTGGTCATGGGAGGCTGAATTTTTCAGATACACCTGTAAAATGGCATACTGCAACAAAGTGAATGCAGAAGCAGATATGAGAAATTTACCTACCTTTTATTAAAATAGATGTTAAAGAGACTTGTAAAAATGCAAAGTAATGTTACTTTTCTCACTCATTGTTTTGGAAAATACAATTTTTAAAAGAGAATAAAATGATACTTATGTTATTTACATGCTACTTTTGTTAGCATGTAATGGGTTTTTGTTATTTTAAAATAAATTACTATCTATATGAAGATACAAATTTTTCTGAGCTTTAATTTCTAATATGGTCATTATAGGTAGGTATAACCTACTTAAACAATGGCTCTTTGGGGTTTTCAATAATCATTAAGAAGGCATTTATCAAGCCAGGCTCGGTGGCTCAGCCTGTAATCCTGCGCCTTTGGGAGGCTGAGGTGAGTGGATTGCCTGAGCCTGCGGGTTCGAGACCCGCCTGGGCAGCGAGCCCTCATCTCTACAATAAA
>NW_006985715.1:160698-198024 GCF_000164805.1 Carlito syrichta
GAGCAGGAGTCTTACTCTGTCACCCAGACTGGAGTGCAGTGGCCGCTCCCAGCCACTGCAGTCTCGATCTGCTGGGCTCTGGCGATCCTTCCGCCTCAGCCTTCCAGTAGCTGGAACTACAGGCTACCACGTGTGCTACCACGCCTGGCTAATATTTTGATTTATTGTAGAGATGAGGTCTCGCCAAGTTGCCCAGGCGGGTCTCAAACCCGCGGGCTCAGGCAATCCACTCACCTCAGCCTCCCAAAGCGCGGGATTACAGGCTGAGTCACCGAGCCTGGCTGCATTCATCATTATTTACTATCATTATTTTTTAATTTTTTGTAGAGACAGGGTCCCCTTGAGTTGTCCAGGGTGCACTCCTTCTCCTGGACTCAAGTGATCCTCCTGCCTCAGCCTCCCAAAGTGTTGAGATTATAGGTGTGAGGTACCATACCTAGACATTATTAACAGTATAAAGGGACCTTAAGACAAAGAGTTTGAGAACCGCTGCCTTAGGGAAGAACTTATGAATTCCAGAAACCTTGCAGGAGCAGTGATCTTTGGAGAAGGCAGATTCATTTCAGTGACATGTTAACTTTAAGATGATCGAGTCTTCTTGTCTGAGCCAACAGTTGAGTTTACTCCCAAGTGCAAGCGTCCCAGGTACAGTGCCTTCTTTCATTTCACAGTGCTGCTTGCTCGCAAGATATTCTTCCTTATTGACTTTGAGCACAAAGGCACCACCTACCTCCTGCCTTCCTTCTTTCTGTGGACATCTAGACGAAACACTCCTTTGCACAAGATAAACAGGGGAGACCTGTGCTTAGTCTAGAGGCTTAATCAAGAGAAAAGAGAGAAGAGACTCCAAATTTTGGTCTTGGTTCTCCTATTGGCTACAGAATGAGCATCTGTTCTGTTGCCTGGGCATGGGGGCTCATGTTTGTAACCCCAGCACTTTGGGAGGTGGAGGTGAGAGGATTGCCTGAGCCCAGGGCTTCAAGATCAGCCTGGGCAACTTGGCGAGACCTCATCTCTACCACAAATCAAAAAATTAGCTGGGCATGGTGGCGTGTGCCTGTGGTTCCAGCTACTTGAAAGGTTGAGATGGAAGGATCCCCTGAGTCCAGTAGGTCAAGGTTGCATTTCACTCTGTTGCCCACTGCAATCCAGTCTGGGCGACAGAGTGAGATTCCAACTCAAAATAAACAAATAAACAAAAACCATATATATATATGTTCTGTGAGTGAACTTATGCCTTAAAAAGAATAATTGTAGGTCATGCTGCTGTGAAGTTATGAAGAAAAAGGCCCCTCTTCAGATGTATCTATGTCCTGACCCTTCTGCTTCTTAGGTGGACCTGGAGATGCCTCTGTCTGCCTTGCCTCCGAAGGAGGAGTGTGGCCATGCAAACGAAGCTCATCTGAGAAAGTGTGCTTTTTAAATTTTTTGAGTTGAGGTCTCACTCTGTCACCCTGGCTGGAGTGCAGTGGGCATGATCATGGCTCACCACATCCTCAACCTCTTGGATTCAGGTGATCCTTCTGCCTCAGCCTCTGGAGTAGCTGGAACGACAGGCACATACCACCTCATCTGGCTAATTTTTAAAAAATATTTTTTGTAGAGACAAGGTCTCACAGTGTTGCCCAAGCGGGTTCGAACTCCTGGGCCCAAGCAATCCTCCTGCCTCAGCCTCCCTAAGTGCTGGGATTATAGGTGTGAGCCACTGTGCCCAGTCATGGAGGTGTGCTTTATTCTCTGAGCAGGTAGGCTTGCAGATCTCTAAACCCAGAATCTACCAGATTTACCCATCTAGCACAGGCATCTCTGAAAAGTGGTGGTCTCTCCCTTGGGTAGGACCCTTTCGCCAGATGGCAGAGAGGTAGATGCTGTTCGTACATTATTTCCCCTGCATTTCCCAATTAGAGGCTTTAGTCTTTGCTGGTGAAGAGTGAGAGAGGTAAAGGATGTCAATGCTGTTGAAGCTCCTTCTGCATGGAAGGGGGCTCAGGAGTCAGGTACAAGCCTTGTCACCACACACATGCCTTCTGTCATCCAAGGATCACTGGTGCCTGCTCTGTGGCACTGAGTTACATGCTGCTTCCGAAAGAACCAATCTTGAGCAGGAGGCTTCTACTAGGCACTGGAGGAGCTGGGAGACAAAGGGCCAGCCTGCTAGCAGGTTAGAATCATCCAAGGCAGGGATCCCAGAATAAATACCAGGAAGGCAGGCTGAGAGGTGGGCATCAAGGTCAGCCTATAGAGCCATGAGCTCCTTGAATTTGTAAGGAACACAGAAGGGGAGTGTTCCGGACAGTTGCCTCGCTCCCTTGCTTACACACTCTCTGCTTAGGAGCCAGCAGGTGCTTTGTGGACAGATGAGTATGGTTTGCTAAAAGGGCCAATTTGTTACAGGTAGCTGCTGCGTGCGAGGTGGAGGTCCTAGTCCCAGTGTCATTCCTGGGTCTCCAGATTCCCAACATCCTTCCCTTTTAGGGGATTGAGTTAGGGCTTTTGATAATAATCTCACTCAGCTCTGAACCAGGGTCTGGAGGTAGATCTTGTGTGGAGTGATTATGAATTATGGTCCAGGCTGGGATTTTGAGAATGAATGGAGGTGCTGTGAATAATGAACCAGCGGCAGGGGTCACTGGGATTGCCTTTCTGTTTTTTATTGTGCCTGGCCATTTTAGGGGTAGTGTTCAGGTGTCCAGTTTCTCTCCTCCTCCTTCTCTTCTCTTCCTCCTCTTTTCTCTTTCTCCTCCTCTTCCTTCTTCTCCTCCCTCTTCTCTTCTTCTTCTTTTCCTTCCTTCCTTCCTCCTCCTCCTCCTCTTCTTTTTCCTTTCTTCTGAGACAGGCTTTCATTCTGTCACCTAGGCTATAGTGTAGTGGTACAATAATAGTTCATTGTAATCTTGATCTCCTGGGCTCAATCGATCCTCCCACTCCAGCCTCCCAAATAGGTGGGACTACAGGTGCATGCCACCATGCCTAGCTAATTTGTTATATTTTTTTTTGTAGAGGAGTCTTGCTAGGTTGCCCAGGCTGGTCTTAAACTTCTGACTTCAAGTTATCCTCCTGCCCTAGCTTCCCAAAGTTCCGGTATTACAGGCATGAGCTGACCACACCCAGCCTGATAGTTTTCTTCTTATTTTCTCCTAAGAAGACTGAGGAAGCTCTCAAGCAAATTGTATTCCCACTGAACTGCTCTGATAAAATAAAATTAATAACTAACATCTACAGAACACTACCATATGTTAAGCACTGCTGTATGTGTTTTACATTTGTTAACTTATTCAATCTTCACAGCCTAGGAGACTGATGTTCTAATTTTATTTCCATTTTACAGATAGAAAAACAGGAAAACAGAGGTGACATAGCTCGTTTAAGTTTGCAGAGCTAGTAAGCAGCAGAACCAGGATTTGAACCTAAGAGGCTTCAGTGCCTGTGCATGTGAAGATTGCACCACGCTGCCTCCACCCTGCAGCCTTGTAATAATAGTTCAACTGACACTTATCGGGGGCTTCCTACATGCCTGGATGTGTGCTGGGTACTGATGGTGCCAAGGTGAAGGGACACAATGTCTACTATGGTTCAGGTCCCCAGCAGAGAAGATCACCAGACACACCCTGGTATTGGGAAAATAATCTGTAGGCTGTCCTCTAGGGAGGGCCACTACTCCATCATGCAACACATGGGTCAATAGCTCGCAAGTTATCTTATTTGGATGGGCACCACTGTGTTACTTTAGTTCTCCATTCTCAGACTTCCTTATTATAGGTGTCCTTTGAACCCATCATTAAAATCTTTCAATCAGAGGCAGTGGTCCTAATGTAATATGCACTATTTATGAAACTGCTGGAGGAGTGTTCTCAACAGGCAAGCAAGGTTAATCAGAACATGCTGGTGGCTTTGTCTGTGATTGCCAACGTATCATGCTGTTATCCTCATCTCATTTGGGGGTGCTCTGACTTTGCAGAAGGAAGACGGGAGCAGACTCTCCAGGGACAGCATGTTTTCAATTCGCTTCCTCAAGAAGTATGATGTATAGGCTGACCATGTGCAGTTTCAGCTACCTTAGTACCATTTCCTCCAAGAATTCATGATGTCAAAACATAGGCATTCGAATAAAACAAGGGGGAGGTTTTCATCTTGGCATGGCGCAAGGGCTTTTTTTTCTTTTTTCTTTTGGCACCAGCACATCTGTGAGAGACAGAGCACTTATTGTTCAGTGTGTCAGGTTCTGTGATGGCCAAGGAAGTGCTGATGAAGTACTTACAAACTAGGTGGGGGTGGGGGTGAGGGTTAGGAGGGGACAGTCCTCAGGAGAAAAGACCAGAACAAATGGGCAGCACTGTTTATCTAGACTGCCCTTCAAGACAGCTTCCCTTCAAGACAGCCTCCCAGTTGTGTAAGGGTAGCAGTGTGTGTGTGCATGCCTGTGTATTTAAAATGAGAATTACAAGATGATCAAGGAACATAAATGCCCTGACTACCCCAGCTTGTGGTATTGTTTTGCCTGCTTTTAGTTCCTTGGTGCTGCATTCTGTACAAAGGACACAGACATGTTTTTTTATTTTTTATATATACAGTTTGTTTTTTTATTTTATCTGAAAAACTTTGAAAGAAGTTAGGATGTCAAAGCAGTGTGTTTCCGAATAGGGCATTTCTCAAGCACAGTTTTTCCCTACTTGAAGAACTATCCAGAGTGTTGAAGCTAAAGTTAACCTGTCATCAAATCAAATTGGGTGTTTGTTGAGTGCTCATCCCTATAATAGGTTCATATATTGAGCACTTAGTAGGGGTTAGGGGTTGGCATGGATCATACTGATTGATACCAACTCACAGAGGTGGGTGATATTGGGCCGCTTTACAGATGGGCAGTGTAAAGCCCAGAGAGAGCAGACAACTTCTTCTGAAGTAGGAGAGCCAGGATCCATGCCCAAGCTGGTCAGGCACAAAATCTTTCCATGAGTCCACCCTATTTCTTTCTGTGTATGCTGAAAGGATCCTTAAAGTTCTCACTTACATGTTCACATTCAAATTAATGAACTTTACACCTGAGACTGGAAACTCCTAGAGACTAGGGTAATGAGTGTTTGTGTGTGTATGTGTGTGTGTGTGTGTGTGTGTGTGTGTGTGTGTGTGTGTGTGTGTGTGAGAGAGAGAGAGAGAGAGAGAGAGAGAGAGAGAGAGAAAGAGAGAGAGAGAGAGAGATTTCCTGATATATATTGAGCACATTCCTAAATTATAATAGATTTATTCCCCACAATTTATTATTTTTTCATACAGCTGGGCATGGTGACTCACACCTGTAATTCCAGCACCTTGGGAGGCTGAGGTAAGAGGATTGCCTGAGCTTAGGTGTGCAAGACCAGCCAGGGTAATATAGTGAGACCTTATATCTATAAAAAATTAGCCAGGTGTGTTAGCCTGTAGTTTTATCTGTCTATCATTTATCTATCCATCCCTTTATCCATCTATGAGTCTATCTTTTTTGATGCATCTCAAAGTAAATTGCAGACATCAATACTTCCCTTTATGTATGTACATATGTACCTAAAGTTTAATATCTTGTTACAGTTCTTTTCTTTTGATGTAAGATTTGTATCAATGGAATGCACAGATCTTTAGTACACATTTGCTGAGTTTTGGTAAATATATATATCTGTGTAACCCAAACTCTTCTCAAGTTATAAAATATTACCATCACCCCAGAAAGCTCCCTTACACTTCTTCTCAATTTCTCATTCCCCTTCCTCAAAACAGTCACTGTTCTGATTTTTCCACCAATGACTCTTTTGTGTGAGGCTTCTTCCACTTGGCATGTTTTGATATTTGTCCATATTGTTGAGTATTGGTAGTTTGTTCCTTTTTCTTGCTGATTGATATTCCACTGTATGAATATTCTATAGTGTGCTGATTCATATTTTTAACAGATGCACTTTTCTCAGTTCTTGGATTTCATGCATAAAACTGTTATGAATATTCTTGTGTAAGTCTTTTTGCAAACATGTTTTTATTGCTCTTGGGTAAATGCCAGAGAATAGAATTGCTGGATCATAGAGTAGATATATGTTTAGTTGCATAAATAACTGTCAGAACATGTCAAAATGGTAAAGCCTTTCAGTACAGTCCTACCAACGATGTGTGGTGTTAGTCCATGAACTTGCCAATGTTTTATGCTGTCTGTCTTTTCAGATTTAGCCATTCTGGTGGTGTATAGGTAGAAACTTTATGTTGATGGTGATGACAATAGTTATGACAGATTGATAGAAATCTTCCTAGCATAAGGTACAGTTGATATTGGTTAGATTTCACTTGGAAACTCATCACTTCCGCTGTTGGGTCTGGTTTTGGCTCCCTAAGTCCCCACCCTGATGCTTTCTTTTTTTTTGAGTTGGAGTACTCACTCTTGTCACCCAGGCTGGAGTGCAGCAGCACAAACACGGCTACCGCAGCCTCCACCTGCTGGACTCAGGTGATCCTTCTCCCTCAGCCTTCCAAGTAGCTGGAACTACAGACGCATGCCACCATGCCCGGCTAGTTTTTGTGATTTATTGTAGAGACGAGGTCTCACCAAGTTGCCCAGGCTGGTCTTGAACCCGTGGGCTTAGGCAATTCTCTCACCTCAGTTTCCCAAAGTGCTGGGATTATAAACTGAGCCACCACACCTGGCCCCTGATGTTTTCTGATTGACAGATGGAGGTGGTCTAATTTTCAGGCGAATACTCCAGGTACAATAAGCTCGCTTAGGGCTTCTTTGTGTAGCTTGGATGCTTAGTTTTAACCCTTTGACATTTCTTAGCTTTACTTTGTCAGACAAACTTCTTAGGCCAGATTGCAATTTCTCTTCTTTTTCAGATTTTTCACCCTGCAAAAGGTCAACGATTTAAATGTCAAAAGAGGCCACCTCCAAATAAAATGCAGAATAAACCATTCTGAGAACTTAGACTTTTTTGTTGTTGTTCTGCCATTGTTACTTCCCAAGCCTCTTCTGATTCCCAATGAATGGTGTGGAGAGCAGTGAGCTTTGGTCTGGAGGAAATGACCTCGCCCTCAGGTGTGCAGCTCTGCTCCAGAGCCATTTCATGCATCTTGATGGATGCCTGGAATTTGGTGGGGACCTCAGTTTCCTTACTTGGAGAACAGTGAGGCTGGATGAATGAAATGGGAAGGCATTATGTCTTTTTGGAATTTTTAATTTTTTTTTTTTTTGAGTTGGAGTCTCACTCTGTTGCCCAGACTGGAGTGCAGTGGCCACTCATAACTTTCTATTTTGTTTAAAAGTGGACAGATTTTTTTTTTTTTTAAGATCAGAGGTAAAGATTCTACTTAAAAAGCTATGTGGTCTTTTAATTTTTTTTTTTTTTTTTTTACCGGGACCATAATGATATCCTGATATATTTAAGGGCATAAGTCTCATATATTTCTATTTCTACTCTATTCTATTCTATATTTATTTTGTATTTTGACTTGAAGGTGTCCTAAATTATGCCACCAACTCTTATCAGCTGCTATAGTCAAACTGCTGGTAGGATTCTACCTCAAACTTGTATTTATTTTGCATTTGTTCTGGGATTCTTTTGGACGGCCTGGGTGTTTGCATTGGACTCATTTTCCTCCACCACTTACATTGTCATTCTGTGCCTGTCAGTCGTAGTTTTTAATTGGCTGGAGTTGGTAAAGAGAGAAAAGAGTGTGAGAAAGAATGTTTAGGTGAGCCTGTGCTTCTGTCTGCAGGCAATCATTTAGAAACAAGAAGGAAGGGGAAGGGAATAGCTAGAGAGGATTGGCTTAAGGGGAAATAGCCCAAATCTCAGTTAAAACAAGATAAGGTTTGAGGAGATCAAATCTGCTGATAAAGGTGTGTTCCCTTGCACTGCTGCTAATGCCTTAAATGTGTGGGAGATTTTCCTGGAGTTTTATTCCCTGCAGTCTCAGAAGAGAAAGTATCCCAGTCACAGAGGAAATCTTCAACTACAGAAAAAAACCACGGTTTCAAGCACAGAATTCTTGCGCAAACACACCAGGTGCCTCCTTGCATTGATTGTGATTTTTGGTGCTAAACAGAGAGCACTGCAGATGATACTGAAGGTCAAATGAAGGTGGAGAAACCGCAAAACAGCACGACGCACCACCCAACTGCAAGCTAATTGGGAAGGAAATGGTTTCAAACTGACAGACTGTGGCCTGATAACTGAAATCTCATAGGGACCAAAGGTTCCTGTCATTTAAAGGGGTAGCTTTGCCTATTTAAATTGTGCAAACAAAAGAAATGAAAACCCCCTCCTGGGATGGGAAGTTCTATTAGCAGATATTACCATCCTTGCTTTTATGCCCTCCTGTGTCACAAGCCCTGAACATGTGCTGTGTGTCCTCAGGCATTCATTGGTTAATTTACTTATTCAAAGTAAGGCAACAACAACAAAAAAGCAACAGAAAAACCCCAAACAAATTACATACTGGGGCACAGGCGGCATTAAGATGCAGTGCACAATTTTGATATGTGGGTTTTTAAAAGAAATGTGTTTGGTCTGAAATTGTGCACGTGTTAAACTCCAGAGAAACTCCTGCAGTGGCTCTTTTGGGAAAATTAAACAAATTATTTGAGGTGTCACCATACTGAGAACCAGGGACACTTGATCTACTATCAGGTCCTGTACTATAGGTGACAACTACCCGTTTGGCCTTTAATCAATGTTCCAGTAAAGACCACTGGAGAAAGTCAATTTTTCTATCATATGGATGTGGTAGAAATTAATTATATATTTAATTATATTCTTTGGTTTTGAAGTCTTTATAGAATTTCAGCAAAAGTAACCTTGTGTATTTTCCCTTATGTTTTAAAGCTGAATTTTAATGAGTGAAATAATACAAAATAAGTAATACTTTAAATTTTGTATTCAGTTGAGTCTTCAAAACAGGCCATTTGGCAAACTATGATGATACCACTTTGTGGTTGACAAGGCATTGCCTACATTTTGCTTGTGGAAATATTAAAGTCTGGAAAGGTTAAAGAACTTATTCATGACAACCAACCTTTTTCTCATGTCTTAACTATTACCCCATGAGTTTTCCTGCCATGGACTATGATAGTCCTGCATAATTTATTGATCGTTAATAGATTTAGTTTGGTACCAGTAATATCACAATATTTAACTTTGGCTTGTTGAGAAGTACCTGTGTTTAAAAGAAATGAATATGAGCTACACTCAGAAAATTGTAAATCCATAGTTAATTCTCATTTTATGCTTCCAAATAGAACATTCTTTCCCAAGTAATGCTATACTAATAAAAACATAATGAAACAACCTTAATGTAAAAAAGAGACTTGTTGTTATTGTGATTTTTTTAGTCGAGATTTCTTTTGTGATTTATTTTATTACTTAATCATTGCTTCACAAGTCTTCACAAACTTGAGAGCATTTAGAATCAAGAACTTCCAAAGTAACATGTACTATTTATAGTATTTTATAGTATTTTATAGTACTGAAGGGACTTTCTCATTCTGTCTAGCAGGCATGACAAGTTCATGGCACTTAAGGGACAGGTCTGGCCTATGTAAAGCTAGCAATTGACCTACAGAGCATTTAGAAACATACCAGGAATTTGTGAGTAAGTTTTACCTAGGTACCTGTAGTTCAGATGGCTGGCATGTGAATACTAGCATTCTCATGAGAAATATGGCTTAATAGGCAAATTGAGTTTTATTAAACTCTGAACTTTGAGATGAGTGCCAACTCTACACACAAAGAAAGGTGATTTGAGGGAAAACTTATCTGCCTTAGAATTTCTTCCTTACCAATTTATCATAGTAGCAGAAATGACCAGTATCTGTAGTCATTTCTTTGGTTTAAGGTTCTATATCCAGAAGGTCCCTATTAAAATGCAAATATGTTACTCAGAAGGGGCTACTCATCAATCCATTTGCACTTTAGCCAGGATTAGTTTATCAGATCAGAGGAGAGAAAATAAGGCCCCAAGGAATGGGAGATAGAAGGCCTCCTTTGATTGGAAAAGGGGCTGGGTAAAGTACTTTCAATAGACTTTTTGCTGTCTTGACTATATTGCTTTGTGAATGTATCTTCTATTGCTTTAAATACACCCTTGCCACCATTGACATTCAGCTCTATCTTGACTGTCCACTTCAATTCTTATCTTTTCCCTGCAGTATTTTCTGAGCTGCATGGGAATAAGTAAGCTGTCTTTCATTTGAATTCCTAACATTCATTCCTTAGTCAAATCTTGTGTTTGTTGCAGATATTCTTTTGTGTACAATTTATTTGTCAGTGGGATCAGCTCCTTGAGTGCTCAGAAACCAGGTTAGAGACCTGGAAGAGAGAGGATAGCTTGGGTGGAAGTGGAGAGCAGTGACTTCTGCCTCTCTTTTTTAAAAAGAGAGGGTCTTGCTATGTTGTCCAGGCTGGTCTCGAACTCCTGGACTCAAGCAATCCTCCTGCCTTGGCCTCCCAAAGTGCTGGAATTACAGGTGTGAATCACCATACCCAGTCCTTTTATGATGCTTTTACCTGGATATTCTTCCCTTTGCCACTTTCCTTTGAATTGATGACTTCCTGGCTTTGGTTTTGAGTTTATTGTTCAGATAGTCCTCAACCTCTTGATCCAGAGGCCACACATGTTGTTGGTTGTCAGCCCGGAATCAATACAGGGCTATTCTGCCAGTAGGGTAGTTGCGCCAGTAGGGCCATTCTGCCAGTAGGGTAGCAGGTCTGTGCAAAGGATGGAGATAACAGTACCATTCTGGAAACCAGTACAGATCTGGCTCCTTGATCATAAAAATGGATGTATTCTGGTTCCGGCAGGACACTAAGTGTCAAGTTCTGGCCACTAGGCTCAGGTCCTGACAGAATCATGGAGAATGGTCCTACTTCTGGTCAGCAGTTACTCAACCAACCCAAAGATAAGAAAAAAAATGAAGAATAAGAACAATGAGTTGGAAGTCCCGTCAGCTGGTTACAAAATTCTGGCATGCAATGATCTCTCTGATAGGAAACCTATGTTGTTGATGAAGTTATTTTAAATATGTCTTACCTGAGTCATATTTATATGACTATACAAATATATGGGCCTCTTCAGCTGATTGTATAGTAGGATGTTGAAACCTTATAGCTCTTGATATTCTGCTATATCAGCTAAGATTGGTTGCAAGGAAGTGAAATGACTTGGGCTAATCTCAATAAAGAGACTACTTAGAGGCTTTGTTTGGTCCATCAAAAATTTAGGAGTAGCTCAAGCCAGTACTCACAAGATGCCATCAGGAACTTATGTCTTTCACTTTCAACTCTCCTCTCTCCTGGGTTGGGTTCACCCTCAGGCCCAAAGATAGACACCATACATGTCTGGCTTATGTCTAGACATGACCATGCAGCTGTCTAGACTCAGTCTTCACAGCAGTCCTAGAAAGAACTCTAATTGGCCTCACCCGCGTTACACAGACAACTACCCTGATAGGCTTCCATGAACCACAAGGCTACTACCGGTGAGATAAACATTTTCCTTGGATTGACAGCTCCACCAGAACTGCATGCAATAGGATTGAAACAGGTTCACTATGACACAGGGTATCCAGAAAAGTAACAAATGTCCAACTTACCCCAGAAGTGCCTTTACTTGATACCCACTCAACTAATGTTTGTTGATAATGAAGGTGATGTGTTTCTAGGATCAGAAGGACTGGGGGCTCCAAAGGGGAAATTCTGGGGACCTGGGGATGACAGAAGGGCACTAATGGGAGTGTGGACATAGTCAAGGGTCTGGAAGATGAGCCAAACTCTGCCCAGAAAGGAGGCTGGGGTGAGGAATGTTGCAAATAGTGCAGATCTAACCTTCCCTATTTCACAGTTTTGCCTGTGGCTGACCCTGACTGACAGGGAAGTATTTGCTGAACCAAATGACTCTATAAAGATAACATGCTTTCCAGCAATTTCCTTTTGTTGTGGGGAGGGGTGACACGGCACACTTTCTGGTTTTGATAAATCACCCCAGATAGCAGGAGGCTTTAGTCGGCTTACATAGTGGATACATTTCAAGGTCTCAAACTGTGTATTATAATTAGCAATGCAGACCTCCAGAGAATAATCTCTTAGTCTAAAGAAAATATTGTGTGGACCTAGTAGAGTATTCTTGTAAGCTTCCCCCTCTGCCCCTTAGTGGGTTTTTGGTGTCCAAACTGAGTGAGAAAGTCACTCGTTAGAAGGTGGAATTGATGTTGAGATCTCTATTAATACGTACAGGGCAAATGATAGGAGACGTCTCTTACATGTTTAATGGTCCTTTATTAATTAGTTTTCAGTATCACAGAGAGAATTAAAATGCAACTATTGTTCTATGAAAGAAGAACACAAAATCTCTTTTGGGACCATCAGAAGCACTGAGTCTCAATACTCTTTTGTTAGGGCTCTCAGGAAAATAAATGATCACTCCTTTCCATTGGCTGAAGGTCTGAGTGTGTCAGTTCTGGAGTGAGGTGAGTCTCTGTGAGCATGGAGTCGATTTGGAGGAGAAAAGAGTCAAGAGATAGAAAAAGGGACACTTAATCTTTGTGACATTTCTGAAGCCCTGAGCAAACTTTGACTGAAGTCAACCTCTGTGTGCTGTGTCCCTTTTTCATAAGCTAGTTTGAGTTTTCTTTTAGAACTCCCTATCAAGAGTTCTAATAGTCACAACATATGAAACCACTTTCACCCATGAAACTGAAGCTATGATGGTGAGGAATGGTTTCATGGGTTAAGATGGCTAAGATAAACATTTGTTTTTCTTTGTTTCAATAGCTTTAGGGGATACAAATAGTTTTTGGTTACATGGTTGCATTGTACAGTGGCAAAGAAGTCTGGGCTTTAAATGTACCCACCACTCTCACCTCTGCACATTGTACTTGATGAGTTATATCTTGTCCCTTCACCCCTTTCCTCTCTCCCATTTCTGCATCTCCAGTGTTCATTATACCATTTTCCATACCTTTGCAGATCCTTAGTTTAGCTCCAATTTGTATGTGAGAACATGTGGTGTTTGGTTTTCTGTTCCCGCATTAGTTCAGGAATAGATGTTCTCCAATACCATCCAAATTGCCGCAAAAGGCATTATTCCATTTTTTGGATAGCTAATCAGTACTTCATGGTGTATATATACCACATTTTCATTAGCCACTGATCTGTTGATGGGCATTTAGGTTGATTCTACATCTTTGCAACTGTGAATTGTGCTGCCATGAACATGCAAGTGCAGGTGTCTTTTTATATTACAACCTCTGATCCTTTGGGTAGATACCTTGTAGTGGGATGGCTGGATCAAATGATAGATCTATTTTTAGTTCTTTAAGAAATCTCCACAACGATTTCCATAGAGGTTGTACTTATTTGTATTCCTACCAATAGTGTATCTGCGTTCCCTTTTCACCATATCCATGCCAGCATCTATTGCTTTTTGATTTTTTGATGATGGCCATTCTGACTGGTGAAAGGTGGTTTTAGTTTGTATTTCCCTGATGATTAGTAATATAAGCATTTAAGGTGTAGCATTTACTTTCCCCTAATGACACTCCTTGCCTTTCATATATTTTTAGGGTCCCACCCTGTTTGAACCCACAAATAAACCCGAAATGAGCAAAATTCCATGTCTGGGTTGCAGCGTGTTCAGAGAGTGTTGGATTTCTGCAGATAAGAGATGACTCTCCAGAAGCAGTGTGTTGGGTTACAAAGAGCCCTGGGCAGGAGGCAGGAGAGAATGGGGTTGTGCCTCTATTAGCTTGTGACTTGAGGATAAGAAATTTAAGTAGCCAGAGCTCTTGGCATTCTCATTTGTAAAACGAAGGGCCTGAATGAAATGGTCTGGAAGATCCTTCTAGCTTGGAAGATGTATGACTTAATGAATTGAAGCACCCAGCCAACCCTTCCAGGGCAGCGAAAGGCTTCTCAGCCTCCTGGGTGGCCCTGATTGGGGGGTGTGTCTCCTTGGAAGGAGGTTTTCAGGTTTGCAGTGGCCCACCTCAGAACTGGTAGTCCAAGTAGCTATGGATGTTACACCCACATTCAGTGGCTGTTTGAGTTTTTATTTTTTGTTTGTTTTAAAAAGTCTCACCCTGTCATCCAAGCTGGAGTGCAATCACAGCCCATTGCGGCCCTCCAACTCCTGGCTAAAGCGATCCTTTTCTCCTCAGCCTCCTGAGTAGCTGGGACTACAGACATGCACCACCATACCTGGTTAACTTTTTAATTTTTGTAGAGATGGGGGTCTCACTATGTTGCCCAGGCTAGTCTTGAACTCTTGAGCTCAAGTGATCCTCCCATGTCAGCCTCCCTAAATGTTGGAATTACAGGCATGAGCCACCGTGCCCGGCCTTCATGTTTTAGTATTACCTAACACTATGTAGGCAGCTGCCGTTTTATGAGAAGAGAAAATTTACTATGGATGGAACTCCTTTCTGCATTCGTTAATTTGAGGCAAAAAGTCTGCAGTGTTAGTTTGTTTGAAAGAGCACTAAGACTTGACTGAATCAGAAAGCAAGTGAATGACTGGGCTGAGACTCAAGCCAAGGTTCCCTGACACTCAGCCCAGGACCAGCTGGGAGCACAGGCAGCTGGGAGGTGGAGAGACCAATGTTATCTGCTTCTGAACTCTGCCGGGGGCTGCCCTTTCTGTGCCTCTGTGATAAGTGACCTCTGCTTCTCACTGGGAGTAGCAAAAATAGCTGGAGTTGGCAAAGGGGCCCTTCAATGAGACTTCTTTCTTTCTTTCTTTCTTTCTTTCTTTCTTTCTTTCTTTCTTTCTTTCTTTCTTTCTTTTTCTTTTCCTTCCTTCCTTCATGTTTCTTTTTTTCATTTGTATACATTCATTTATTTTAAAATAAAAAAAATTTTTTTTTTTTGAGTTGGAGTCTCACTCTGTCACACAGACTGGAGTGCAGTGGCCGCTCCCGGCCACCGCAGCCTCGACCTGCTGGGCTCTGGCGATCCTTCCGCCTCAGCCTTCCAAGGAGCTGGAACTACAGGCACGTGCTACCATGCCCGGCTAATTTTTGATTTTTTGTAGAGATGAGGTCTCGCTGCCCAGGCGGGTCTCGAACCCGTGGGCTCAGGCAATCCACTCACCTCAGCCTCCCAAAGGCACGGGATTACAGGCTGAGCCACTGAGCCCGGCTAAAAAAAATTTTTTTTGAGTTAGAATCTCTCTCTGTCACCCAGCCTGGAGTATAGTGACATGATTACAGCTCACCACAGCCTCTATTTCCTGGGCTAAAGCGATTCTCCTGCCACAGCCTCTCAAGTAGCTGGGACTACAGGCATGAACCACCACACCCAGCTAAATTTTTTATTTTTTGTAGAAATGAGTTCTCACTATGTTACCCAGGCTGGTCTCAAACTCCTGGGCTCAAGCAATTTTCCTGCCTCGGCCTCCCAAAATGCTGGGATTATAGGCATGAGCCATTATGCCTGGTCCATTTGTCTAAATTTAAAGGGTACATGTGCAGTTTTGTTGCCTAGATATATTGCATAGTGGTGAAGTCTGGGTTTTTAGTGTAACCATCCTTGAAGAGTGCACATTGTACCTATTATTTCTCATTGCTTATGCCCCTCCCACCTTTCAAGTCTCCAATGACTATCATTCCACTCTCTGTGTTAGCTCTCACTTATAAGTAAGAACATGGGATATCTGACTTTCTGTTTCTGAGGTGTTTCACTTAAGATAATGGCCATCCATATTGCTGCAAAAGACATGATTTCATTCTTTGTATGGCTGGATAGTATTCTATGGTGAGGCTCTTTTTGAGCCATGACTATGGTGAGGCTCTTTTTGAGCCATGACTTGAGTAGGTTGCGGGGAGGTAGGTAGCAGAATCCTCACTAACATCTTGACTCATCATAGTCCATTCATCTAGCTCCTTTTGTTTTTTTTATTTTTTATTTTTGTTTTTGATACAGAGTCTGAGTCTGTCGCCCAGTCTGGCGCCATCACAGCTTACTGCAGGCTGGACCTCCTGGGCTCAAGTGATCCTTCTGCCTCAGCCTCCCAAGTAGCTGGGACTACAGGTGTGTCCCCATACCTGGCTAATTTTCTTGTATTTTTTGTAGAGATGAGGTCTCCCTATGTTGCATAGGCTGGTCTTGAATGCCTGGGCTCAGGTGATTCTCCATTCTCGGCCTCCCAAAGTGCTGGGATTACAGACGTGAGCCACTGTGCCCGGCCCACCTGGCTCTTTTTAAATTGTGATGTAATTTACATATCATAAACGTTGTCACTTTCAAGTGTACAGTTCAATGGCTTTGCATTTATTCACAGGTTTGTACAACCGTCAGCACTGTCTAATTCTAGAACATTTAATTCACTCTAAAAAGAAACTTCATAACACTAGCAGTCGCTCCTCCTCCCAGCCCCCGCACCCACACATCCACTTTCTGACTCTGTGGATTTGCCTATTCTGGACTTTCATATAAATGGAACCACACAGTCTGTGGTCTTTTGTGCTTAGCTTCCTGCACATAGGTTTGTTCATTCCTTTTTCCGGCTAAATAATATTTCTTGGTATGGATATATCCCATTGTATTCATCCATACAATATTTGATGGACATTGGATTGATTCCATTTTGGGGGGATAGTATGAATACCATGGCGGTAGACATTCGCGTACATGTTTTCATGTAAAGAAATGTTTTTGTTTCTCTGGAGTGGGATTGCTGGGTCATGTGGTAATTATGTTTAAGTTTTTGAAGAACTGCCAAACTCTTTTCCACAACATTCATCTTTTTTTTTAACCACAGGCACACAAAGAAAAATCGAAATTGCTGTCATCTTTGGCTGGGAAAGATGGTGCTGTGATGTTATTTTTTATGTTTCTCACAGCACATCCTTTGCCTTCTTATGCTATAGTCAATAGTGAGCTGGAAAAAAATTTTTTTCTTTCTTTCTTTCTTTCTTTCTTTCTTTCTTTCTTTCTTTCTTTCTTTCTTTCTTTCTTTCTTTCTTTCTTTCTTTCTTTTTTTGAGTTGAGGTCTTACTCTGTCATCCAGGCTAAAGTGCAGTGGTGAAGTCATGACTAACCGCAGACTCAAACTCCTGGGCTCTGGTGATTCTGTCACCTTAGCCTCCCAAAGTGCCAGGACTGCAGGTGTGTATCTGGGACTACAGGTGTGTGCCACTACGCCTTGCTTTTATATATATATATATATATATATATATATAGATTTTTTTGTAGAGATGAGGTCTCACTGTATTGCCTAGGCTGGTCTTGAACTCCTGGACTTAAGTGATCCTCCCTCTTCAGCCTCCCAAAGTGCTGGGATTACAAGTGTGAGCCACCGTGCCTGGCAAAAATTTCAGCACTGGCTTTGGAAAGCCCTGGGACAGTGCCTTAAAATTTCTGACGCTTCATTTTCTTCATCTGTAAAATGTGCCCAGGATTGCTGTGAGTCGTGAATGAGACAATGACCACAGAGCTCTTGGCATGGGTCTACTGCTGAGCAGGAGTCAGCTCAATGCTATGCCCCTTGACCTTCTCCAAGCAAAGGATCATGTCTTGGCTCTCTGTATGCCCAGCACCCGGCAAGGGTCCTGACACCAGAAAGCTGTTCAATCCTTAGTTGTTCAGTGAATGAATACATGATGAGGGGGAGTGTGAGAGTACCTGAGTGCAAGAAAATGCCTGCATATAGTAGGTGTTCAGTAAATGTCAGGCCATGGAATGAATGAATAAAGAAGAAAAGAGCATTACAACTGAAGGAAAAATGCTATTCTTGAAAGAAGTTTCTAACAGAAATATTTTTCTTGGCATTTGGGAGACTCTGCCTAAGATCACTCGTAGGCAACATATGTTCAGTTGTCTCTTCCCCATTGAAATTAATTGGTCTTTGCTCAGCTGCTGTCTGCCTCTATCTAGGAAGAACAGCCTTCTTCCTTTTTATGGAGAGGTAGCCACGTGGCATTTTGCTGTCTCTGATCATTGGGAGCCAAGTAGTGAGAGAATCAGAGAAAGCCCGTCTGTCCTGTCTGAAGGCTCTCGTTGGCTGTTTTTTTGTTTGTTTGTTTTTAAGTCGAGGTGTCACTCTGTCACCCAAGCTGGAGTGCAGTGACATAATCACGGCTCACCCCAGACTCAACCTCCTGGGCTCAGGTGATCCTTCCACCTCGGCCTCCTGAGAATCTGGGACTACAGGGATGTGCCACCATGCCTGGCTAATATTGCCTAGGCTGGTCTCAAACTCCTGGGCTCAAGCAGTCCCCCAGTCTCAGCCTCTCAAAGTGCTGGGATTACAGGCATCTAGCCCTGTCTACTGCTTTTAAGCCCTAGCATCCCATGCAGGGATGTGGTTCTGGACGTGCCAGGGACAGCCTGGCACACCAGGAGATAAGACACTTTAACACAAATTGAATGATTCCAGCCTCAAGTCCCAATCAAAGAGATTTACTGTGTTTTTAAAAAGACAGGGATGTTGACCTGACTAGTGAAAAGACGCATGGAGATGGGTACCGAGCATGGAGCCTTGCAGGAACCATTAAATCAATGTGGCTATGGCATATCTTAGTCGGGATCACCTAGAAATATAAATCAGGCTCGTACTCTGAGATTCAGATATGCCTTCCAGATAGCTGGTACTTTTAAGAATGGCACAAATTTTTGTTTTAAAAAAACCCCACAAAACTTTAACATGCACAAAAAATATATCAACAAGAACCTTGATAAGTTTCTGTTTATGAGTGAGGATAATTTTCTCTGCTGTGTCTACAGAGGTCTGGTAAAGTGTGCTTAATTACGTAATTCAGGCAGAAACATCCTGTTTGGGGGCGAGGGTGGGGGCAGGATCCTAGCATCTTACAGATGGTCTGTCCCTATTGATCAGGTTCAAATGCTTGACTCCCATTTCTTCTTCCTTGGGAAGAGAGGACTCACTTGTCAATTCGCCACAAAGTCTGTGGCATGGCATGAGTTGGGCGTATGTTTCTGATGGCAGCAAGCTGGAGTGCAGGACTGATGGTGAGGATGAGTGACTTTCCGAGGAGCTTTGTAGGCTTTGTTGGAGGGTCTCTGTGTGTAACCCCTTCATGATAATCTGGTCTCTTATGGGGGAGAGAACTTGGGACTAAAGGTGAAACAAGTCACTCTTTGTTCAAGAAGATCGTTGTACTTTTGCAAATAACACTTAGAGTCCATGGAGTCAATATGGAGCTTCTGTCTGGTGAGGGGAGTAGGGAGAGTTAGATTACAGGCCATGAGTGTTTTTGGTTTTTGCCACTCAGAAAGAACTCACATTGTTTGACCTTGGAGGAGTCACTTCATTTCCCTGGGGCTCTGTTCCTTCTCCCCAGACAGCATCTGTCTTATCAGCGTTTTCTAAATTGCACCAGGAAAGACCTAGATTTGCCAGAGAGAATTCTCCTGCAGTGTCCTGGGATGAGGCAGGGGAATGGAGGGAAGACTGATGGGGATCTGGGACCCAAACTCTCCTTTAAAACGATTTTGCTTTTCCTAGTTTATACATCGGAATTTACTCAGAGATGTTATTTGCAAAATGAGACTACAGGTGTTCAAGATCAGCCTGGGCAACATAGTGAGACTTCATCTTTATTTTTCTTTTCCTTCCTCCTTTCCCTCCCTCCCTTTCCCCCATTCTCCTTCTTTCTTTTACAAACAAGGTCTTGTTTTGTTGCCCAGGTTGATCTTGGACTTCTGGGCTCAAGCAATCCTCCCACCTCAGCTTCCCCAAAGTGCTGGGATTACAGGTGTGAGCCACCACACCTGGATCTATTAAAAGAAAATAAAAAAATTTGAAGCCCCAAGTCTCCAACAGTTCCTTGGTTTTCTTTCTTTGTGCTGGAAGAGGTAGGCCTTCAAGATGAGGCTGTGAACCCACCAAGTCTTAGGTCAGTGTTATCGTGAGAACCCATTTCCATAATTCAAGACCTGCTGCGAATTCACACGGTGTAAATCCATAGAAAGGGAGCTGAGAAGCCTGCCAGATTTAATAAGTTCCACACACTCTGATGACCTCATTTACGAATAGGTGAGTCTCTGTATCTGGCTGTTAAATCACACAAAACCAGAACTTGTCATTCTTTTAGGGCTTCTTAAAATAAATGGCTGCTTTCTCACACAATAGGCTTCCAGAGTGATATGAACAGGCTATTTTTGGCTTAAAATATATTGTCTGATAGCCTGAGGGCTGGCTCAGGATGAGGGGTGAGGAGGCCCACAACACCCTGTAACTGGCTGCTTGCTATATATGCTAATGAAGTGACCATCTGCATCAAATAATTATAAGTGGTCTCCCCTGACTGATCTCCATGTGCTGACACAGACTGAGAGGAGGCGTCCCCTTTCCGCCCGCCACAGCCTGGGGAGGGGAGACTGGGGAGGAGATGGTGTGCACTCCTCTACTCCAAGGCACACAACCTGCTGAGTGGACAGGTGCTGGCAGTGTGATGTCCATGGGCAACGAAGCCTGCCTGTCCTACGAGCTGACATCTATATCTCCGTCTATCTGGATTTCCAAACTGACACAACATAAGGAATGTCACTCTCTATTACCCCATAGTCATCTGCGTCTCTATTGCATTGAGAGTTCTGTGAGCAAATGTCTTGATCACAACTGCCTTCTTCCTTCAGCCAAGCAGGATCAAGTGCTGCAGGAGGGGGCAGGGATGTGTTACTAGCCTTCTGATCTTGTCTCTTGGCTGAGGGTCTGTCCGCATTTGCTGGAATGGTGGAATGATTGCAAAGTGGTCTTGAGTTTTGATAATTCTGGCCAACCTTTCCTTTGAAAACTAAATGCAATGGGCATTTCGACCTGATACTTGCGTGCTTTTGTGCGTGACCAGCTTTACTTGCTAACTTTCAGATGGTTAGTATCCCTCTGGAACAGCACAGGGCAACAGTAAGTCCGGTCTGCCCATGCAACTCACTCTTGTCTCACGCGTTGCCTGGTTCTGACTTTGGCTTGCTGATACTTCTTTCTCCTCTGGCAGCTTCTACTGTCCTGTGAAAACCTCTGGCCAGGCAACTTCAGGCCCCACTGGGCATACACAGTCAGGTGAGTGTTTGTGGTTCAATTTTGTATAACTAGGAGCAGAGAACCCACTTCCACTTGCTTAGAGCAGCTAAAAAAATCTTTTGAGGTTTTGAATCTGTATTTTATGACCAAGAGAAGGTGACAGGTGTATTTTCATTTGTGTTTTAAGGCAAAATTTTAGACGGTCACTCCAGGGGAAGAGTTTCCTTAGGTACTCAATGGCAGTTTCATTGCTTTTAAATAAAGACATTTATCTGTATATCTAATATACCTTTCAAAAACAGAAAGTAAGTCTTTTATTTATATGTATCTGTCTTCTATCAGTTTATCTAGTTATCTAGCTAACTACTTCTATCAGTTATCCAGCTAACTACTTCTATCACATATAAATAATTCTAAAAATCTAGCACTAATATAATTTGTCTTTCTGAGTAAATATACTTCTCCCTGGGCAGAGTGGGAGACCCCAAGTAGGACATATGCAGATAAAAAATATTTATTAGTGAAAAGAGTCAAATTCTTTTTAAAAACATTTCTTTTATATACTTTTTTTTGTTTATTGCAGACAGGGTCTTGTGTGTTGTCCAGGTTGGTCTTGAACTCCTGGACTCAAGTGATCCTCTTGCCTTGGTCTTCCAAAATGCTAGGATTATAGGTGTGAGTCACTACGCTCAGCCAAGTTACATTCTTAATAAGAAATCTTATGTTTGCAATAGCAAAATCATGGAATCAACCTAAGTGCCCACCAACAATTGACTGAATAAAGAAAATGTAGTATATGTACTATGGAATGCTATGCAGCCATAAAAAAAGAATGAAATAATGTCCTTTGCAGCAACATGAATGGAGCTGGAGATCATTATTCTAAGTGAACTGACTCAGAAGCAGAAAACCATATATGGGAGCTAAGCGCTTTCAAAGATGAAAATAATAGACACTGGGGGCACCAATAAGGAGGAAGGTGGGGGGAGAGGTTAAGGTCCAAAAATTAACTATGGGGTCCAACATTCATTGTCTGAGGAATGGATCATGTGAAACCCAATCTCCACCACTATACAATATGTCATGTAATGAGCATGCTTGTGTAACCCTTGAATATAAAATAAAGATAAAAAAAAATCATGTTTGACTTCCAATTGAGTCTAAAAAATATATTGGCTTTGATTATAAGCCTTCATTTGTTTTCCATGTGCAGTTTTTAAAATCTCATTATTTGAAACTGGGCTCTGAGATGTACAAGAAAGTGGATCTAAGCATAAATATGTTCTCCTGTTCCAGGTCCTCAGGGATGATAGACACACACACATGCATGTGCATGTACATATGTATGTATTCAGAGACAAGAGCAGAAATCTCCCTAGGGACCATAAACTGTGAGGAATCCTATAAAGGGAAAACAGACAGAGTCAGATTGAAGAAGGCAACCCCAAACTGAGATGCTCACAGAGTACCTTGCATGGTGTTGGAGGTGGAGGTGGAAGTGGAGGACCCTCAAAACTGGGAAGATTTGGAGGCAAGTAACATGCCACAACCCATCTGGTGTAGGTGATGATTCCTGGAGTGAAACCCAGGCCCTTTTTCTTTTTCTTCCTTCCTCCCTCCCTCCCTCCCTGTTTCCCTCCTTCCCTCCCTTCCTGCCTTCTTCCCTTCCTTTCTTTCCCTCCTTCCCTCCCTCCCTCCCTTCCTGTCATTCTTTCTTTCATCTCTCTCTCTCTTTTCTTTCTTCCCTCTCTCCCTCCCTTTCCTTCTGCTAGGGTCTCACTCTCATACCAAGGCTGGAGTGCAGTGGCACAACCATGGCTCACTGCAGCCTGGTCCTCCCAGGCTCAAGCAATCCTTCTGCCTTGGAATCCCAAAGTACTGGGACTACAGGAGTGTGTAATTACAGGACTGTGCCTGGCCCAAGCTTTTTTTCCCTAATGTACCACTTTCTGCCACAACTTCTTGAATAGGCACAGAAGATTCTCTGGGTCTACACAGCACACAGTGAGTAGAGACTTGGCTACATCATGTTGATTGGAGCACTGTATATTTTTGTAAAGTGTATAATTCAGGATTATTATGATTAATTCTTTTTCTTTCTGTTTGATTTCAACTTTTTTTGCCCTCACAATTTAGCTTTGGCCGGGCTCGGTGGCTCAGCCTGTAATCCCAGCACTTTGGGAGGCTGAGGCGAGTTCAAGACCCACCCGGGCAAGTTGGCAAGACCTTGTCTCTACAATAAATAAAAAATCAGGTGAGCGGGGTAGCACATGCCTGTAGTTCCGGCTACTTGGAAGGCTGAGATGGAAGGATCGCCGGAACCCAGCAGGTCGAGGATGTGGTGGTTGGGAGCGTGCCACTGCACTCCAGTCTGGGTGACAGAGTGAGACTCCAACTCAAACAAACAAAAAAAAATTTAGCTTTGTCAAAATGTAATTGGCATGCAATAGATTGACCAATTTTAAGTGAACAGTTCAATAAATTACTTAATTGTGATTTAAGTGTACAGTTCTGACAAGTATATACAGTGTGTAACCATTATTGCAATCACATCTACATATAGATGCAATTATTTGAAGGTTAAAATGGGAGCTATTCAATTCAGTAATTCCACACCTAAGACTGTACCCAATGTACACAAATACACATTCACACAATGACTTCCACACAAATGTCTATAGCAGCATAACTCAGAACACCTCAAAAATTCTCTTGTGGTCTTTTGGAGGCGTCTCTTTTCTCCCACCTCTTACCCATGGCAATCACTGATTGGCCTTTTGTCAATTTAGTTTATTTTTTTAAGAGTTTCCTTTAAATGGAGCCATGAAGTATTCCATTTTTTGTGACCCGTTTCTTTCATTTGGCATCTATTTTTTAGATTCATTCATATTATAGCATGTATCATTAGTTTGTTTTTATTTTTGAGTTGTAATCCATTATATTACTATACTATGATTTATTTATCCATTCAAGAGTAGACGTTTGGATTGTTTCCAGTATTTGGTTAAAATGAATAAAACTGCTATAGATATTTGAGTGCAAAACTTAGTGTAAATGCATATTTTCATTTCTTTTGGACAAATGTCTAAAAGGGATTACTGTTGTGTCATACAATGTGTACATTCTTTCTTTTTTTTTTTTTTTGAGTTGGAGTCTCACTCTGTCACCCAGACTGGAGTGCAATGGCCGCTCCCGGCCACCGCAGCCTCTACCTGCTGGGCTCCGGCGATCCTTCCACCTCAGCCTTCCAAGTAGCCGGAATTACAGGCATGCGCTACCACGCCCGGCTGATTTTTTGATTTATTGTAGAGATGAGGTCTCGCTGCCCAGGCGGGTCTCGAACCCGCGGGCTCAGGCAATCCACTCACCTCAGCCTCCCAAAGGCGCGGGATTACAGGCTGAGCCACCGAGCCCGGCAATGTGTGCATTCTTAACTATTTATTTATTTTTGCGTTGGAGTCTTACTCTGTGGTCCAGGTTGTAGTACAGGGGCACGCTCACGGTCACGCAGCCTCTACCTGCTGGACTCAGGAGATCCTTCCGCCTCAGCTTTCCAAGTAACTGGAACTACAGGTGTGTATTACCATGCCTAACTAGCATTCTTAACTTTTTAAAAATTCTGTTCCAATGTGGCTGTACTGTTTTGTATTTCTGCCAGCAATGTACAATGGTTCTAGTTCCTCAATATTTTTGGCATGATTCTCGTCAGTGTAGTCTTTTTTATTTTAGCCATTCTGTGGGTGTGTGATGGTATCTCATGGCTTTAATAAGTGTTTCTTTAAAGACTAATGATGTTGAGCATCTTATCCTGAGTTAATTTGTCATTTATATGTTTTCTTTAGTGGCGTGCATATCCTAATTTTTGTTGTTTTTTTAAAACTTGGTTTGTCTTTTTAAGTATTGAGTTTTAAAGATACAAATACCCTATTCTAGATGTATTTTGCAAATATTTTCTTCCAGTCTGTGAGAGAAACAAATTCACCTTGTTCCTGATCTTTGGGTGAAAGCATTTAGTCTTTCACCAGTAAGCACAATGTTTGCTGTAGGGTTTGTATAGCTGCTCTTTACCCAGTTGAGGAAATTTCTTCATATTCTTAGTATGCTGAGAGCTTTTTATCATAAATGAATGTTGACTTATGTCAAATTCTCTTTCTGAATCTATTAAGATGAACTTGTGGTTTTTCCTTTTGCATTTGTTAAGATGATGAATTACATCAATTGGTTTTGAATGCTAGATCTTGCATTCCTGGGATGAATTCCACTGAATTATTAGGTATTATCCTTTTTTTGTATTGATAGATTTGATTTCCCAAAACTTTGTTAAAATTTTCAATGTCATATTTTTGAGATACATTGATCTGTAATTTTTTCTTATAGTATATTATGTAGCTTTGGTATCAAGGTAATGTTGGTCTCCTAAAATGAGATGGGAAGAACTCACTTCAATATTTCTGGAAAAATTAGAGTAGAATTTTTATTATTTGTCTCTTAGTGTTTGGAAGAGTTCATCAATGAATTCTCTATGGAAGTTTTCTGGAGTTGTCTTTATAAGAAGTTCTTAAACTATGGATTAAAATTTTAAATTGTAAATAGGGCTATTCAGGTTATTGATTTCTTCTCTTCCTTCATCTCTTCTTCCTCCTCCTCTTTCTTTTATATGGCATCTTACTTTGTCACCCAGGCTGGAGTGCAGTGGTACAGCTAAAATCATAGCTTACTGCAGTCTTGAGCTCCTGGACTTAAGTGATCCTCCTGCTTCAGCCTCCTGGGTAGCTGGGGCTACAGAAGCCACCTCACCTGGCTAACTAAATATAAATATTTAGAGGTAGGGTCTTGCTGTGTTGCTCAGGCTGGCCTACAACTCTTGGCCTCAAGCAATTCTCTTATTCCGGCTTTCTGAGTAGCTGGGACTATAGGCACAAGTCATTGTACCTGGCCCTGATTCCTTCTTAAGTGAACTTTGGTAGTTTGTCTCTCAAAAAATTTTTTTCCATTCTATCGAAGTCGTCAAATTTATTGGCATCAAATTCATGATATTCCTTTATTATCTTTTTAGTAACTGTGGTATCTGTAGTGATGTCCTTGTTTTCATTCTTGATATTGGTGATTATATCTTCTCTTAATTTTTCATCAGTCCAGCTAGAGGTTTATCAACTTTGTTTATATTTTAAAAAACCAACTTTTATTATCATTGTTTTTCTGTTTGGTATTTCATTAAGTTATATATTTATACACACATACACACTTGTTTTATGGCCAACAATATGATCTATTCTGGTGACTGTTCTAAGTGCATTAAAAAAAAAAAAATACATTCTTCTCTTGTTGAGTGGAATATTTTATAAATGTCAGTTAGATCAAATTCATTGTTGGATGTTTTCTAAATCTTCCATAGCTATGCTGATTTTCTGTTTACTTGATTTCTCAATTACTGAGAAAAAATGTTAAACTCAACAGCTGTAATTGTGGATTCATTTATTTTTCCTTTGAATTTTGTCAACGTTGCTTCAATTTTTTTTAACTATTATTAGGTATATACATTTAGGATTGTTGTATCCTTTTGATAAATTGAAACCTCTGTCATTCTAAATTGTGTCTATCCCATGTGATAGTTTGTATTCTAAAATTTACCTTGCCTGATACAGACACTCCTACTTTCTTTCATTAGTGTTTTTATGTATACAAATTTCTATCCTTTTATTTTGAACTTAACCCTGTTTTTATATTTAAAGTAGATTTCTTGTAGACAATGTATAGTTGGATCTTGCTTTTCCATCCAATATGTGAATCTGCCTTTTTGTCTGAAGTGTTTGGATCTTTTATGTTTCATGTAATTATTCATTTGATTGAGCTGAAATCTTCCATTTTGCCATTTGCTTTCTATTGTTCCATTTGTTCTTTGTTCCTTTAATGTTCTTTCTCTCTCTACTTTTAGATTTATTTATTTTTATAGTTTCATTTTATCTTTACTTTTTTCTTACTAGCTATAACTTTCCATTGTACTATTATAAATTGGTTTTAATGCCCTTGTTTCATCATCTCTTACTTATTTGCTTGTTTACGTTTATTAATTTTCTATTGCTATAGAATACATTTCCTTGCTTCTCAGGCTTTGTAATTTTATATATTTTAAAATTTTTATGTGTATTTTTTGTAGATAAGGGCTTACTGTGTTGCCCAGGCTGGTTTTGAGCTCCTAGCCTCAAGTGATCCTCCTGTTTTGGCCTCCCAAGGTGCTGGGATTATAGACATGAGCCACCATGACCAGCCTGTTTGCCTTGTGATTTTATTTTATCAGATATTGTACACTGTAAATTTTTCTTTTTTTTTTTTCTGACTCAGAGTCTCACTCTGTCACTCAGGCCAGAGTGCAGTCATACGTCCATGGCCACCTCAGCTTCGACCTGCCGAACTTAGGCAATCCTTCTGCCTTAGCCTTCCAAGTAGCTGGAATCATAGGCGTGTGCCACCACACCCGGCACATTTTTTGATTTATTTTCAAGACGTTGTCTCACCAAGCCACCCAGGCTTGTCTCAAGTCTCTGGGTTCAGTCAATCCTCTTACATCTGCCTCCCAAAGTGCTGGGATTACAGGCGTGAGCCATTGCACGAGGCTCATTGTAAATTTTTCAGTGTTGCTTGCTGGATTTTGTTGTATCTTTGTATTTCACTGTATTGTCTGTATTTTTAAAAATATTGTTGGATTTTTTTCTGGTGTACTGTTAAGTGACTTTGAATCATTGTATCTTTTTAATTTGCTTTTAAGCTTTTTGGGGCAGGTCCACAGCAACCTTTAATCTAGATCTAATTTGATACTATTATTTAGGCAATGCCTTTTAGTGGATTCTACCTGGTGTCCCATTTTATGAACTCTTTCAACTCTGTCTAGTGAGGCACGGACGCTTTTCAGTCCTGGAGCTTTATTATGTGGATTTGTTTCTGGTGATTTTTTTTTTCACCTCTAACAATTTCTCATTTTGCATGTGCAGCTCAGTTCTCAGCCGAAGACTTGAGGAAATTCTGCTACAGACACTGGAGTCATCTTGCCACATGATCCTTCCCTTCAGCCCCAGTTCTCTGCCCCTCAAGTTCTAACTGCCTTGGTTTCTTTGAGCTCTGGTCTCTGACTCTTCAACTCAGCAGAACTGCTGGTCTCTGTCTGGGTTCTCCCTCTCTACCCTGCAGTCTTAAAACTGCCTTCATGAATTGTAGTCACTCACTGTTCTCTTGATATTACAATCTCATACTGCCTGCTGTTGAATGTCTGAAAACGAGTCCTAGGTTTCGTGCTGTTTTCTTCTTGTTGAAAGCAGAAGGATGGATGCAATTTCCGTTATTTCACCTAGAAGCAGAAGCCCTTTCTTTTCTTTTCTTTTCTTTTTTCGAGTTTGTGTCTCACTCTGTTGCCCAGGCTGGAGTGTAGTGGCACACTCATGGCCGCTCCAGCATCAACTTGCTCTGGTGATCCTTCTGCCTCAGCCTTCCAAGTAGCTGGAACTATAAGCATGTGCTACCACACCCCTCTATTTTTTTATTTATTGTAGAGACGAGGGCTCTCGAAGTTGCCTGGGCTGTTCTTGAACCCACAGGCTCAGGCAATCCAATTGCCTTGACCTCTCAAACTGCTGGAGTTACAGGCTGAACCACCGAGCCCAACCAGAAGTCCTTTCTTATGTGTTATTTTCTCTTATCAAAAGTATGTTAGAGCCGGGCTTGGTGGCTTAGCCTGTAATCCTGCTTTGGGAGGCTGAGGTGAGTGGATTGCTTGAGCCCGTGGGTTCAAGACCCACCTGGGCAACTTGGCGAGACCGCATCTCTACAATAAAAAAAAATCAGCCGGACGTGGTAGTGCGTGCCTGTAATCCCGGCTACTCGGAAGGCTGAGGCGGAAGGATCGCTGGAGCCCAGCAGGTTGAGGCTGCAGTGGCCGGGAGCGGCCACTGCACTCCAGTCTGGGTGACAGAGTGAGACTCCAACTCAACAACAACAACAACAACAACAACAACAGCAACAACAACAACAGCAAAAAAAGTATGTTAGAATCAGTAAGGGTACCTGATCTCAAACCAGGCAAAGTGGGGACCAAAGGGAGGCCCAAACTTTATCTGTATGATGTCCACTTGTATACCTAATCCTGAATTTGTACCCCACATCTTTAAAATAAAAAAAACAAGTAAAAACTTACATTAGAGCCGGGCTCGGTGGCTCAGCCTGTAATCCCGCGCCTTTGGGAGGCTGAGGTGAGTGAATTGCCTGAGCCCGCGGGTTCGAGACCCGCCTGGGCAGCGAGACCTCATCTCTACAATAAATCAAAAAATCAGCTGGGCATGGTAGCGTATGCCTGTAATTCCGGCTACTTGGAAGGCTGAGGCGGAAGGATCGCCGAAGCCCAGCAGGTAGAGGCTGCGGTGGCCGGAAGCGGCCACTGCATTCCAGTCTGGGCGACCGAGTGAGACTCCAACTCAAAAAAAAACAAACAAACAAAAAAAAAACTTACATTAGAGTTGGAAAATAGCAAGTTCAGAAGAAACTTAAAGCCAAATCTTTTATCTTCCATGTCTCTGCTTCCAACATGAGCCTCCAATGTAACCCATTCGCCTGCCACAACTCTAGGATACTTTGAACTTGACTCTTGATGGGTAGATTGAATGTAAAGAATGGGCTGAGTCTGTTTGTTACACTGAGTTCTTCATAGGTGCATGCTCTTTCCCTCCAGAAATATCCCACAACACAACACGATGCTTCAGAGGACCTACTGGAGGTGGTCATATTTTTTTGGTTTGACCAGTTTGCATTTGTTTCTCAAAAGAATGACGGTTAGCACTTTCTCCCTGTGCCTTCATGAAGATCCTCTCTGAGGATCTGTCTGTGGAAACACTTGAGTGACTGGTACCGTTGGTGGTATCAGAAAAGCTCAGGAAATAAAGTTCTCAAAAGTGAATGTGTCCCCTTGAGCAGGACAAGTTGAAGCAGCGCACTACAAACATTTTGTTGAAATCTCATATTTTATACTTGAAAGGCCCCAGCCAGCCACGAGGAACCCACCCCCTCCAAAGGCTAAGCCTAGGCGTGGCCCCCACCTTAAATGGCGCTCCCGCCTAAGAAGGCGCCCGGACAAACTAACATGGAGGCTCAGACAAGGCTCTCCGGGTTCTTCTTCCACAACAAAGCCCACCGTTCCCGCGCCCGTGAAACCCCCGGCCAATCCCCAAAATACCTCACCTGCCGACCAATAGGTAACCGACAGGTCGCTTTAAATTTCTATAAAACCTGCCACACCCCTGCCTCCATGCTGCAATCTGATTCTCAGCTTCTGTTGCCACCACGCTCACCCCCATTAAATCTCTTGGCCTTAAAGGGTGTTGAGTCTCACTGTGCACCACCCTCTTTCAATACTAAAAATCCACGAAGAAGTCTGTGGACTTGACTACGCAGGCTTCAAATTTTGAAATTGTACATTCTTCCTACTCAGTGGTTGTGTGCACCACACGCCCCACTTGTTTCTCTATTACCACACAATGAAGGCCAAGACTTAAGCTGTGTATCTCTCAATACTTTCTCCATTTCTGACAATCACACATGAGATGGAGCATAATTTTTCCTCACTCTTTCTCCTTCGCTCCTTAGCACTATAGCAGAATAGGAGCTGGCAACTCCTGACCTCAGTTTTTGAGAGTTGCCCACATCTGCTCTGCTGGCTTCATGAGTGGATAGCTTCTCCGTGGTAGGATGTGGTGATTATATCTAGAGTGTTTCTTGCATTTTTGTGCAGAGGCCAGTAAGATGCTGGGGACAGAAAAGGCACTGGGCCTTTTTAGTGACTTAGAAAGTTAGATCAAGAGCCAAGCATGGTGGTTCATGCTTGTAACCCTGTCACTTTGGGAGACTGAGGCAGGAAGATCACTTGAGCCCAGAAGTTTGAGACCAGCCTAGGCAACATCGCAAGACCTTATCTCTAAAACATATTAAAAAATCAGTCAGGCTTGGTGGCGCATGCCTGTAGTACCAGCTACTCTGGAGGCTAAGGTGGAAGGATTGCCTGAGTCTGGGAGTTCAATGCTGTGGTGAGCTGTGATCTAACCACCGCATTCCAGTATGGGTGACAGAGAAAGACCTGAATTTAAAAAAAAAAAAAAAAAAAAAAAGGAAGTTAGATCAAGCTAACTGGGAGTTCTGAGTTTTCTCAATACCATTAAGGATGAATTGATTTGATTTGTTAACTACTTTTTTTCTTGGAGCCCTGCTGTGCAGACCTCTCTTCTACCTCTCTGCCTCTCCCTCTTAGCTGGATGGAGTGATAGGAGGGGGAGGAGGATTCGGGAATAGGGTAAGTAGTCAAGTGTATATCCCCTGTGTGCCCAAGGTAAAAGAAAGAACGAGGCTGTTATTTTCTGCTAGCCAACCAGATGTTTTTGCGTGGTAGGGGAGAGCTGGAGTCATTGCTTTCAATTTACTAATGGGAAACAGAGACTCAGAAGGGCTAAGTAATTAGTCCATGGTTACTTGGCTAGAACTGAGAGAAGGAGAAGAGGGGAGCTCCCCTAATCCCACTATTCTTACCATTGTGCTTCCTGTGTGGTCCACCAACCCAGCTAAGTGGCATCTGCTCTTTAAAAAAAATACAGCTTTGCCCTTCCAAGGGAAGCACACTTTATGAAATGGATAAATCAATTTAAGATATTTGGTCACATCAAAGAATGAGGAGCAATAAAGTTAGCCCTCAGAGTACAGCATAACA
This sequence comes from Carlito syrichta, assembly GCF_000164805.1. Lineage (NCBI taxonomy): Eukaryota > Metazoa > Chordata > Mammalia > Primates > Tarsiidae > Carlito > Carlito syrichta. The sequence continues at coordinate 192,419 of NW_006985715.1, forward strand.
GCTAGTTCACAACAGGCCCCTTGATCTTCACGGACACCACATCTACTCGAACCTTCTCTCTTTGGTGAAAACAGTCTCAAAGTGCATTTATACCAGAGTAATAAACAATTAATGCCATTGTAAGAATTAGTTATATGGAAAAGTATAGCATTTTAAAGGTGTCACTTAAGAAATTACATATACAGTCTTTAGGGTAAAATAAGCTGCTAAGGATATGTAGACCATATACCATTTCATAATTACAACCACTCTCCTTACGTAGCCTTAGAAATCTGAGATGTGCACTGCATGGTGTTTCATGATTTAAAAAAAAAATCTTTTGTGATACAGTGAAAAGCAGGAATAGTGGCAAAATTCTGAAAAAGCCCCTTAGATTCAGACTTCTCACGTGGCTATGTGACTGGGTCCCACACCCAGTGTGTGATTAGTCAAGGTGTGTGCCTCCAAATTCTTCAAGGACCAAAATGCAACATCTGGCAACTAGTAGCAAATGGGAAATCAAGTTGCTTTTTGTAGACTATAAATCTTCCTGTTTTATAAGACTAACAAGTCTCATTGCCAGGGCAATCCTAAACTATTAAATAGTGGCTAGTATTTAAATTAAGGTCTAAAAATGTAGGGCTTAGGTAAAATTCAGGGAATGGCTTGAGTTTGGTTTCTTTTGGGAGGCTATATTTCTATTGTTTTGAGAATCCACCCCAATTTCATCGGGGAGCTGTCTTATACTCAAGAAGATATAGGGGAATGCTTTAGAACTGAGCTGCAGCAGCAAGAGGCAGTCATTAACCACCTGTGGCTATTAAGCACTTGAAATGTGGCTCATTCAGATGGATAGCACTGCTTTAGACAATCTTGTGTAGGGCTGGGTTCATTATCATTGTCAGAAAAAGCAGGAATTTGAAGGGAAGTGGTCAGCCAGGCCAAACTCAAAACAACAGGCAGACTGAACTCATAAGCATGTGGACTCCAAATTCTTTGAGTTCTACCCTTGGGCTGTTGGTGAATGTGGCAAACACCTCACTTTTTGTGATTCCTTTGGGATATCTCTGGGTCTTTACCCTCTACCTTAACACTGTCTAATAGAAATAAAACATGAAACAGTCTGGGCGTGGTGGTTCACGCCTATGGTCCCAGCACACTGGGAAGTCAAGGCGGTAGGATTGCTTGAGCCCAGGAGTTCGAGACCAACCCGGGTGATATAGTGAGACTTTGTCTGTACAGAAAAATTAAAAAATTAGCCAGAGGTAGTAGTGCATGTTTGGAGTCCCAGCTAAACAGGAAGCTGATATGGCAGGATAGCTTGAGCCCAGAAGGTCGAACCTGTAGTGAGCCGTGATCGTGCCGCTGCACTCCAGCCTGGGTGATAGAGTGAGACCCCCGCCTAAAAGAAAAAAAGAGTCATCTGTGACTAATGGCTATTTTACAGGATGGCATAGATATTTTGGCTTTAGTTCTCAAATAGGTAAGAGGAAGATGTAAACTGGAATCTAGAATAAAGGAAAAGTTTATTACTGATTGTACCAAAATGCAAGTAAGAACTTCTAAAACTCTTTATAAACCTAGATTGATGTATATCTCTAAAAGTCTAACTGGAAGTAGAAGGAAAAATAACTGGCTATCTATTGATCACCTAAAATATATTAGGAACTGTGCTCATTGCCTCATATACAGTATTTCACTAAATTCATGCAATAACATTGTGACTTAGTATTCATTCCAGTGAAAGTTAACAAAACTGAGATGCAGAGAAAGTTGGAAGCCAACCCAAAGACATACAGCTATAAATCAATACTGGGGCTGGGATCCTAACTGAGCCCACGTGGCCAAACTAGATGACATAGCCTCGTTAATCCTGAGATCTTAGGTCATTTTATATCCAAGTAAACTGAAACTTCATTTGACAAACACTTGACCATTAAGCCCTTAAAACAAGTCAAGAAACTATGCATACCACATCATTTCCATTTGTAGTTTTTATTTTCTAAGTTTTATGACCTTTGATGTATTCAGGAGGACATGAAGAAAAACAAAGACATCCATCTTGTAATACATGGAAGTATAAATAGACTATAATTTGTGGAAAGGAAATACTGTTGACACACTGCTTATAGCTAGATGCTATACGTTTATTACAGATTGTACAAAAATGTAAGAATTTCTAAAAATCTTTATAAACCTAGATTGATATATATCTCTAAAAGTCTAACTGGAGGCAAAAGAGAAAAGAACTAGTTATCTATTGATCACCTCTGGGCTTATTTGTTCTAGATGTGGCTGCTGTTTGAATATTTGTAATTCCTTGCTGGTCTTGCAAATATAGTCATTCATGAAGAAAAATAAAAACCCAGACAAAATGACTCCTGATTCAAACCAAATTGCCATGGTGTTTTGGTGTGTAAATAGAATTATGTTCTTTACAGAAGTGATTTTTAGTCACGTGCACTGGGTTAGATTGATTGTCAAATTTGGGGAAGGGAAAGAATTTCCCTCTGGGGTGTACTGGCAATTATTTTTCAGGTGTTTTTGCCCTGCCCTGGAGCATGAAGCCAATATCATTTTTAGGATCAGGTGAGTTTATCCAACATGATCAATTTCCTGTGATTGTCTGCCACTGTCACTGAGGGGTAGGGGGAGAGGAGAAAGCAGCTCTCTTGATCACTTTGACACTAAAAGCTGTCATTTGGAAATTGACCCTCACATAAAACTCAGAGGCCCTAATGACATCCCACAAAAAGATCAAGAGACTAATGAAATCATGGAGAGAGTCAGGGTAGTACAAAGTGGGTTATCCCTCGCTCATGCCTTTACTGCTCCCTCTAATGAGGTACAGCACTGGTAACTGGTGTCAAGTCATAATGAATCAAGCCTCTAGAGTGTTCTGTCAGGACCTGAAGAGTAATGTGACATGACAGATACAATGGAAGATAATGAGTCAAACTCAGCCCACTACTGAACATTACTCGATAGGAGCTGCAGGTGCTGAAGAAGACTGTGATTCACCATTTAAGGGAGTAACTGGACCCCATGCCTACATTTGGATGGGACCTTATTTGACAATTTCTTAGCTTTCCTGGAAACTTGGCTGAATTTCATGGGTGAAATAGTTCCCTCACTGTTTTTTTTTTTTTGAGTTGGCATCTCACTCTGTTACCCAGGCTGGAGTACAGTGGCATGCTCACAGCCACCCCATCATCAACCTGCTGGGCTCAGGCAATCCTTCCACCTCAGCCTTCCAAGTAGCTGGAACTACAGGCATGCACTACTGTGCCCGGCTAATTTTTTATTTATTGTATAGATGAGGTCGCACCAAGTTGCCTGGGCTGGTCTCGAACCCTTGGGCTCAGGTAATCCACTCGCCTCGGCCTCCCAGAGTGCTGGGATTATAGGCTGAGCCACTGAGCCCAGCCTCCCTCACTGTTCTATGAGCACTAAACTGTTTGGAGTTTCACTCTTTGGTTCTATTTCTGTCCTTCAGACTTTTCTGCTTCCTGATGCCTTCCCTTTCTTCTTCCCAATTCAAATCAGTAAATACTTAGAATTTGTTATGCACCTTCAAATTGTTGTACCTACTTCTACTCTCATGACTGCATGGTCCACTTGCCACATGGCTGGAATGCCCTTTATAAACATAAGGTAAAAGCACATGGATCACCTGCGTAAAATCCCCTAAAGGCTTCCCAAATTCCTTCCCCTCCCCTATAAGATACTGAGTGATGCTGTGTCTCCCTAATGTTTCACACTTATGCCACCCTGCTCTGCCTTCACTCCATATACTCCAGCTACTCTGGTTTTCTTTCTGCTTTCTGAATTCACCCAACCTCATTCCTTCCTTGGTGCAGGAAGGTTTGGTGCCATGGGGAGTAAGAGATGAGTGTTTCAAGAAGGAGGGCATGATCAACTGTGTTGAGAGTGATTGAGAGTTTGATTGAGATGTTGGTTAAGAGAGACTTGCACTGACTTGGGGAAGATGGAGGTCATTAGAGTCTGTGACATTAGCCATTTTTGTGGTGGGATGGATGCCTCATGGTAGTGGAGGAGCAGAGGAAAGGAGGGAGCAAGAAGAGGAAGTCACTGGAGGATACTCTTTCAAGAAGTTTTGCTGTGAAGGAGAACAGAGAAGTGGGGCAGTGGCTGGAAGAAGATGTGTGGTAAAGGGCAGTGTTGTAATTTTTATTTATTATAAATAATAGATAATAGAACCTGCTTATACGCTGATGATCTACTTTAGTGGAGAGTCTTGGAGATGCAGGGAGAAGCGACATTATGGACAGAACAGGAGACGAGTGAAGGAGTGTTTGTGTACAATACACCATACATCACAGGAGTCCTCTTTAGTAACAGGATAGAGGGCAGAGAGCGTTGATAGAGGTATGGTTGGATGGACAGATTTGTTTGGGGAAGGCAATGGAATGCCCTCTGATGGCTTCTATTCTCCCAATAAACATGAAGCAAAGTCAACATTTATGAGAAAGATATGTCTAATTGACTTCCTTTTTTTTTTTTTGAAATGGAGTCTCACTCTGTTGCCCAGGTTGGAGTGCACTGGCACTTTCATGACCACCACAGCCCCTACCTGCTGGGCTCAGGCAATCCTTCTGCCTCAGCCTCCCAAGTAGCTGGAATCTCAGGCATGTGCCACTACGCCTGGCTAATTTTTCGATTTATTGTACAGATGAGGTCTTTCCAAGTTGCTCAGGCTGATCTTGAACCCCCAGACTCAGGCAATCTTCTCACCTCCACCTCCCAAAGTGCTGGAATTACAGGGATGAGCCACCACAGTGGCCTAATTGTCTTCCTTTTGAATTGCTGGTCTAATTTGGTCCTTTTTATGCATATTCAGTCAAGTTCAATCTGATTTCCATAGGTGGAAGAGAAGGATGAGGTAAATCTGTAGAGGAAAACCCTATAATATTTGAAAGCAAGAGAATTAAATGTTTTAATTTGTAAAAATATATGAAGAGAGTTTCTGGAGAAAAACATTGGTGAGCTGCCAGGCAAGTAAAGTATGACTCTCTAGTAATTTATACTGAGGCTACTTCACTATATACATAAACATGCATATATGTGTGTGTGTGTGTGTGTGTGTGTGTGTGTATAATATACATATATACACAAATACTAGACTGATAAGTACCAGTGATATTCACATACCTATCATCCAAATTCAACATCTGCTTCCTACAATTCTACAGTATTTTTAAGGGAATCTCAAGCATCATACTATTTTATTTGAGAATACTTTTATATGGTTTTCTAAAAGATAATTACTATTTTAAAAAACACAACCATGATACCATTATCATACCTAAGAAAGAAATTAAGCAACCGTTCCTTAATATCAAATATCTAACTAGTGTTCACATTTCTAATTGTCTTATAATTTCTTTTACAGTCTTTTTTATACTAAGTTTATACTGTCTTTTAATTCAAATATAAGACTAAAGGGTTTTTAACTCTGATATATTTTCTTTACAATAGATATATCATACTTTACAATAGAAGTATTTTTGGTCAGATGGAAGTATTAAAATGGAGATGGTTAAAGTGGAATTTTTTTTTTTTTTTGAGTTGGAATCTCACTCTGTCGCCCAGACTGGAGTGCAGTG
>NW_006985715.1:198090-207027 GCF_000164805.1 Carlito syrichta
TAATTTTTGATTTATTGTAGAGATGAAGTCTCTCCAAGTTGCCCAGGCGGGTCTGGAACCCGCGGGCTCAGGCAATCCACTCACCTCAGCCTCCCAAAGGCTGAGCCACCGAGTCCGGCTGTTAAAGTGGAATTCTATGCTCAAGAACAGTTTACTATATGTATTCATCCTCTGGATGATGTGAACTTTCTGATGATGCAGGGACCTCATGAAATTAAAGATTCCATAATTGAGACCAAGACTTTATGGTTCATGGAATTATAAACCAACACAACAGGGAAATGAACCATTGTCACAAGGAAATAAAATGTATTTAAAGATCCCTGAAAGTTTTGCTGTAACTAATTCATAGTTTTGCATAATTCCTTACTGTTTATTCAAGTCAAAGCATAAATTTTAAAAGAGGTGCTTCTGTATTCTTGTGAATGAGACTTTAATCTATTGGTTGATTTTGTTTTGAATGTTGATGCCATTTAGTTTTAGTATTTAGTCATATGGAGCATTTCAACAAGGGTAAAAGAATATATAAGTATCATTTTAGTCAGGTCAAAATCAATGCATGGAGGGTATTTACAAAGGAAAAAATATGAATTTGGGGGAACAATCTGTTTCTGATCTTAATTGATTTCATTTTTAAGGTTATTTTAAAAATATCAAACTGTCCCATCAGTTTTTATCAGACTCTGAGAGCTCTTGGTGATACATTCAGCCTCTGTCAGCAGTATGACTTGAATGAGTAATTATACAGAAATTTAGAAATACAAGGAGTACTTCTGGAAAGAAAGAAAAAAGGAAATGGCTTGGGCCTATCTTGTTTTTATCCTTCACATTCTGTGTTGACTGCTAAGACACTAAACTGCAGATCCAGCCTCAACCTTGTCTTTAATACTCATATATCCTTAGCTGGAGACATTCAGGAAGTCCCAGCCCAGGGCTCTCATGAGAAAACATGGTACAGCACCTTTTGCAGTGTGTTCATTATCCACTGAATATGAACTTGGCCATACTACTGGCAGCAGTTCTTTGACTTGAGATGGAATAACTGGAACTTATAGCACAATATAAGGAGTTATGTAGGGGAATATGACGGTGCAGGACAAGCGGGTTCTCTGTCTTCTGGAATCCATGGTATTGTGCTTTGTTCGTTACTTCTGGTTCTTAATTTTTATAATGTGCTGAAAAACCTTTCTCTCTAGGGCTCCTGATTTGCTTTGTTTTGCCAGGCCCTTTCTCTGGGATAAAAGTTCTACCTCCGAACTTCTATTTACTGTCTGGATCTTTAAGATTCTTTAAAGCAGTAATCCCTAACCTTTTTGGCATCAGGGACTAGTTTTGTGGAAGACAATTTTTCCACAGACCAGGGCAGGGGTGGGGATGGGTTTGGGTTGATTCAAGAGCATTACATTTTTTGTGAACTTTATTTCTATTGCTATTCTATTGTGATATATAATGAAATAATTGTTATGGAATTTATTATTTTGGTATTAGTCTGCAACCATTGATTTATTATGGTCTCTGGGCAGTCAAACCTCACTGCTAATGTTAATCTGTATTTGCAGCTGCTCCCCAGTGCTGGCATCACTACCTTAGCTCCATTTCAGATCATCAGGCATTGGATTCTCATAAGGAGCACACAACCTAGGTACCTCACATGCCCAGTTCACAACAGGGTTCGTGCTCCTATAAGAATCTAATGCCACTGCTCATCTGACAGAAGGTGGAGCTCAGGCAGTAATGTGAGTGATGGGGAGAGGCAGAAAATACAGATAAAGCTTTGCTCGCGCAATGGTCACTCACCTCCTGCTGTGCAGCCTGGTTCCTGTGCAGCCTGGTTCCTAGCAGGCCCCTATGGCCCAAGGGTTGGAGACTCCTGCTCTAAAGGATTTCTCCATTGGTCTTTGGTCAGAGTATCATCTACTCGAGATTTCCTTTTGCCCTGCTCTGTGAAGCCTGGACTTCTTGAATGTTTGTTTGTTTGTTTGAGTTGTAGTCTCACTCCGTCGCCCAGACTGGAGTGCAATGGCGTGCTCCCAGCCACCGCACCCTCGACCTGCTGGACTCCGGTGATCCTTCCGCTCAGCCTTCCAAGTAGCTGGAACTACAGGCGTGCACTACCATGCCTAGCTAATTTCTGATTTGTTGTAGAGATGAGGTCTTGCCAAGTTGCCCGGGCAGGTCTCGAACCCGCTGGCTCAGGCAATCCACTCACCTCGGTCTCCCAAAGCGCTGGGATTACAGGTTGAGCCACCGAGCCCGACTGACTTTTTGAATGTTGATGGTCATCCATAGGCCGCCCTGCCTGCTGGGCTGGATGTCCCTTCTGACTCCTGTGACTGGTGTTCTGACCCCTCTGGCCTCAGGTCAATACACCATGGTCAGCCTTGGCCAGACCTAAGACAGTAATGTGGAGAAGGCAGCATATTGTGGAGATCTTTTCAAGAATCTGACACCCTTGAGTTCAAGTCCCTCTCCTGATATATTTATTACCAAAACATATCTGGATGACAGTACAAACATTCTGATATAGAATTTGATGTGCATGTGGTCAAACAATGGAAATTCAGAGACTGCCTGGCTTTTTGATTTACTGGCTGTGTGACCTCTGGCAAGTTACTTAACTTTTCTGTACCTAAGCGCCATCATCTGTAAAATGGAGATAATAATAGTGTTCAACTTCTACACTGCAGGTGGGAATGCAAACTAGTGCAACCTCTTTGGATGACAGTGTGGCAACTTCTGAAGAACTAGAAATTGACCTTCCATATGACCCAGCAATTCCCCTATTGGGAATATACCCAGAAGAACACAAATCATTCTACAAAAAAGGATACCTGCACACATATGTTTGTTGCAGCTCCATTCACAATAGCAAAAACATGGAATCAACCATGTTGCCCATTGAAGTTGGACTGGATAAAAAAAATGTGGTACATATATACAATGGAATATTATGCAGTCATAAAGAAGGACAAATATATGGATTTGCAGCAACTTGGTTGGATTTGGAGTCGATTATACTCAGTGATCTATCACAGAAACAAAGAACAGAGTACCATATGTTCTTACTCATAAGCGGATCTTGAACAATTATAATACTATAAGAAAGTGATCAGCAGTAATGGGAAGCTGTCAGGGGAGGGGAGTGGGATTGGCAGTTGAGGGTTGCTAGGGGAGGGAGGGGCATACCTCATCAATATAGGTACCTGCATAATCAATGTTTGTATACCTAACCCTGAATTGTATCCCACATCTTTATAATAATAAAAAAAACAGTGTTCAACTTACAGGACTGCAATGAAGATTAAATGAGATAATCTGCATAAGGTGCTTAGAATATTGTCTGGCACATGGTAAATGCTCAACATTGTCAGCTACTATTGTTGTCATCATTCTTATTAGTCAAATGGATTAGACGATGGATTAGTTTTCCTTTAGCTATTTGGCATTCATTCAGAGCAGCTGAATGTCTCTAAACTACAAGCTTTTAGAGAAGAACACAAAAGATTAGCAATGCTGATACTAAAGTAAGATGAGAACTGACATTTGAGCAATGGATTTGGCAACAGAGAGGTCATTTGTGACCTTCACAAGAGCAGTTTTGGTGGAATGATGGGAAGCAAAGCCTGATTAAAGCAGGACCAAAGAGAGAATGAGCCAGAGCTCATGGAGTTCTGCACAGAGTCAGAAAACGTTCCAGCCAATTGTCATTTGGGTTTCAAGTAGAGCTGCTTATCCCCTCTGTCCAGGCTGCTTTCTATATCTCCAAGGGACACAGATCTAGACCATGTGACTGAACAGAGGAAGCATCACTATGCTATCTTCCTACAATTTCTTCCCTCTTCCTTCTCTCCTCTGGTCCTGTCTCTGGGTGCCCACTCAGAAAACTTCCTACAAAGTTTCCATCCGTGCAACACAAACCCATTCATGAAGATAGAAGACTGGAGACACATTTACCAGTTATGCTCAGATATGTGACACCTTTATATAAATCAGTCCTAAATTCCTGTTAGTATTGCTGACTCATGCCCTTTCACTGAGCCAGTGAATAATAATCTAGTGTTATAGATTATTATTGGTAGTAAATAATCTAGTGATTATATAATGAGTGCCTACTTAGGATTCACATTCACCTTCCCAACTTTTTCTCACGGCAAGTAGATCTTTGATTAGGTTTTCATTTAATCTCAATCTGGAACCCTTCAGGAAAGGAAATACACACTTGCTGTTTCAAAAAGAAGGGGATTTAATAAGGGAGATTGATTTTTACAAAGATGTTCAAAAGTTAAAAGAGGAAAAAAGGTGACACTCAGGTAAACCATAGATTGTGAACTGCTAAAAGGGCCTCATATATGAGACTGGGGCAGGGGGGACAAAAGGGGAAAAATGTGGTTACCAGAATCTAAGAGGTCAACATATAGCTCAAATGAGACTCAAGAGACATTAACATGTAAGTTTCTGCTTGAAGTGCCATGAGATCCGAAAATTTCATTTTGTTTTCTTATGAATCCCAAGTGTCTGTCACATAGTAAGTCTCAATAAATATTAGATGAAAGAAATGAATACAAAAGAGGGTTTTTGCTGGGGCATTCTGGGGCAACAGTCTCCTCACTCTTCTGAGAGGCAGCAGAAAAAAAGATTGTATCTTCTAGCTACTGTGGCATGTCCACGTGAAGCCTAGAGCTGCTGCTGCTATTTTGTTACCATGAAGAAAAAACATGGGGTGATGTTGAATGACCTGGAAGAAGCAGAGAGGAGAGATGGGAAGAACCTGGATTCTTTCTTAATGACTCTTTTTGGTTGCTCAATCAAACAGACCCTGAAACTTATCTTCCGCTTGGACATTCCAATGGTAAGAGACAACTTCAGTCCTTGATTATTTAAAACAATATGCCAACTGATACAATAACCTAAGTTTCATTCCTCTGATGTGTTGTTTGGTTTCCACTTTGATTTGAGGGCAAGGAATTGGTTTGGAAATGAATCCAGTCATGATTTAACTTTGGCGATCTATTACAGAGGCAAACCTCAGTCATAAAGTTTGACTGAGAATGGATGTTTCTCTTCAGGTGAAAGAGATAAATATCTGTATTTAATTGGTTGAAGTCACTTAACCCAACTGTCCTATAATAGAAATAAAGCACCTAGCACATGTTCATTATACATCGATTTTACTTTCCTTTATATCCACAGCCTTTGGTTTGGAAAGATCTCCGGAAATTGGAACTGGGGGTCAATTTCTAGGAAAATTTATGCCTTGAATTTTATTCACGTTTTTAATCTGGACCTAAAAAATATTTTTTCCACTAAGGAAGCATTATTCTTGCATTTTTCAATATTTTCGTTTAGAGGGACACCATTAAAGGCATAAGGACATTTCAGTTAGTACGAAGCTTGTAATTTATTTGTTTGATTTATTAAAAATATACCCTAGCCCAAGGGTTTTAGGGTGTGCATACAAAATACTTCAATTAGATTCAAACTAGCAGCTAAACTTTCCTGTTAAGAAACTAAAATATCTAAAAACAAAACAAAACAAACAAACCCCAAACACACACAAACTTCAAACCAAAAAACCCACCCATATGGAATGCAGCAAAAGTACAAGGATAGGCCTGGTGCCATTTCTTCAAGGTCAACAAGCTGGCAGGCTGGTGACCCAGGAATGGGAGGGAGTTGCCAAACAGGACTGGCCTCCTGTGAGCTGAGTATTTGTTTCATGATGTTGTTGTAATTTGAAGGGCACTGATCATTCACTCCTCAAATTCACCCTCAAAAATAAAAACAAGCAAAAAGACCTTCGTTTTATTTTGACACAGTGCTTGAAAATTTCCCAAATAGAATTCTTTAGGGGGAAAAACCCCTTTTAAAAAATCATATAACTTGAACCAATTTAGGAGAGGAGGCCATTAACTATAAATATTCTAATTATAAATTAATCAATAATTCCTTCAAATACTCAGTTGAGACTGATCTTTTGAGCGAGTGAACATTTTATTAAAGGGAGAGAAGAGGAAATTTTGGATTCTGGGATATGATGGGTTAAAGTTTTGAGGGAGCAGTCTGGTGAGTTGAGTAGACATTCTGTGGCATGAGGCCATCTGCACCAGGCAACAGGGTGATGCCAGGTGTGGGAGAAAAGTCCCCAAATCTCTGCATTCCATTCACTTGCCATTTTTTAAATCACAGAATTAAAGGCCCTTCCAAAGAAACTGTTGGGTCTTTGCAGATTTAGCTGGAGGATAATAATCCAAAAACTGTAGTTTATTTTTATTGTAATGATATTTCAGAAGATGAATACTAACCTCTAATATTCCTTAACACTTGGAATAGAATAAGATTCAGGAGCAAAGTGAGAATGGCCGATGTATACAGGAGAGCAGTGGTTCTCCAGCCAGAATCACTGGAGGGCTTGGCTCACACAGTGTCTGTCTTTATTTATTTATTTATTTATTTATTTTTGAGTTGGAGTCTCACTCTGTCATCCAGACTGGAGTGCAGTGGCTGCTCCCGGCCACCGCAGCCTTGACCTGCTGGGCTCCGGCGATCCTTCCGCCTCAGCCTTCCAAGTAACTGGAACTATAGGCGTACTACCACGCTGGGCTAATTTTTGTGATTTATTGTAGAGATGAGGTCTTGCCAAGTTGCCCAGGTCAATCCACTCACCTCAGCCTCCCAAAGCGCGGTATTACAGGCTGAGCCACCGAGCCCGGCCAGTGTCTGCCTTTAGTAGACCTGGGTGGAACCTGAGGTTTAGGCATTTCTAACAAGTTCCCTGCTGATGCCGATACTGCTGGCCCAGTGACGACAACTTGAGGACCGTCACTACAGGAGATAAATTCACTTGGAGGTTAGCTTTAATCAGATATTATTGCCAAGAACCACCCAGGTAAGACTTAATTTTATTTTATTTTTAAAAATTTTATTGTATTAAGGAGATGTGAGGGTACAACTAAGGATTAACTACACAAGTAGGCTGTGTGCAGAGGTAGTTTGGATCCAACTGGCCCTCACTTCTAGTTTGAGACCAGGTAGGTACCCTCTGTGTTATGTGTGCCACCCTCTCCTCCCTCCCCTGGCAGTGCCCAGTGACTGCTGATCCCTCCCTTGTGCTAATGTGATAAATGTTGGTATAGTTTAATTTTAGAAAAAAGGTTATAAACTTACACTGAAATTGAGAGCATGTATGAGTTTATGAGGGCTGCTATAACAGGTACCAAAAACCGAGTGGCTTAAAACAACAGAAATTTCTTGCCTCACGGTTCTGGAGGCTGGATGTTCAAAATCAAAGTGTTGGCAGGGCTGTGTCTTTTCTAATGGCTCAAGGGGAGAATCCTTCCTTGCCTTTTCTAGTTTCTGGTATTTTCTGGCAATCCTTGGTGCTCCTTGGCTTGTAGATAGATCTCTCTACTCACCTGACCACCCTCTCCTCATACGTCTTCCCATCATATTCCTTCTGAGTGTGTCCAAAATTCCTCCCTTTTTAGGGGCAACAGTCCTATTGGGCTAGGACCACTCTAATGGCCTCATTTTAATTTGATTTCCCCTGTAAAGGTTCTCTTTCCCAATAAGGTCACATTCTGAGGTACTGGAGGCTAAAACTTCAACATTTCTTTAAAGGGAGGAAACACAATTCAACCTCCAATAATGTGTTGAAGCATTACTATTTCCACCATCAAAACAATACATTAGGTTCTCTAGACATTTGGCGTTATGCAAAGTAAATTGATCTACACAGAAATGTAATGCTCAAGGCAGACTTTGTTGGTCGCAGAAGATATGGTGGAAAACATACAATTTAAGGAATACAGCCAGATTACGAGACTTTGTACTCTTCTTTTGCTCTGTCTGAAATGGTTAATTGCCACCTTATATGTGATATCTAACATTTTGCACATCCCTCTATTATAAAAGTTATTGCATTCTATTATAGCTGATTATTTGCATTCATTTCTCTAAACGGTGAGCTGCTTGGAAGTAGAGACTTATTCAAATCATATTTATATTCATGGGGCTTGGCATATAGTAGGTGCTCAATTTGGTGAGTGAATAAGTTGATAAGTAAGTCAAGAGCCGTCTGGGATTTTGGCAGGTGTCTTCCAGTGCCTCTGCTCGCCCCTCAGGTAGAGGAAAGTGAGAATGTACAAGCGGAGAGACCTGCTGGTGCCGCCAGAAGCCACCCTCCACAGATGCTGAGCTTCTTTGAAGTTTCATTTTCACTTTAAAAATTAATGTAGATTTTGCATTCTACTCTGTAGTACATCCATGTTTGTTTTAATACAAAAATAATGTTTCAAATGACTTAGGTAAATCCCTTCCCCCTCCTTCCATCCATCTGAAGTTTAAGAAAAATGGTCATCCCCTGGCACTCCAGTAGGCATCCACTCAAAAGTTGAGGGCTATAACAGTGGGGTGGAGGGGAGATGGGGCCACGACAGAGAGCAAGGAAGTGGTGGCTGAGCAGCAAAACCTCTCCGGGAGCTGGTGAAGCTGCCAAAAAGAACAGATCGGGCTCAGGCAGTATTTACCTTGGAGAATGCTGGGTGAGTATACAAGCTGATGTCACTAGGTCAGTGTGACTTAAACACAACTGATGGCAGTTTCTTTTTTCACCCATGTCAGCTCTGGCGTGTCACCCTTTCTTTTCTCCCTTTTTTCTCCAATAAACTTTGTCTTAAAACTTAAAAAAACCCCCACACAACTGATAGAGCACTAGGTATCTTCTCTTTTTCCTCCTTTTGTGTGTGTGTGGGGGGGGGAGTGGGGGGAGTGAGAACAGAGAGTAAACAAAGGAAGGGAGAAAATAAGGAAAGTAAGACCATTGAGGAGGGGCCCTTGAGGAGCTTGAAGAGTAGGGTATTATGGTTGTAGAGTCTTTGGAGAATGTGAGGACTGAATTTCTTGACTAAGAACTTAGAGACCAAGTCTTTTTTTTAATCA
>NW_006985715.1:207047-244349 GCF_000164805.1 Carlito syrichta
CCCCCCCCCCCCCATAGTTTCCCACTACTGTCAGTCATTTTCTTATAGTATTACATTGGAGACCAAGTCTTGATGCTTAGGGCAGTGGGAAATAGCTGTAGGATTCAAGTGTGAGAACAATAGAGGAAAGATAGCCTTTGGCAGTGGTATTCAACATGTACTGGAGAAGAAAGTTGTAATGGTCCAGTCTTAGAGTTGACCAGGGAGAAGTCCTACAGTGGAAGGTCTGAGGAATGGCAGAGGGACTGGGCAGCTCCTAAGCTTTTTCACTATAAGACTTGGCTCTCTGAGCTTTACTCTTGACCTATCAATATCACCTGGCTTATGATGTCTACCTCCCAAGAGGAGAGTGCTTCTGTATCTCCATGAGGCATTTAAATGCTGTAATTCATTCAAGAATTTGGTTCTGATTGCTCTGTTCCTGAAAATCAAGGAATGGCATTAACACATAAGTCTATCATCAGATACTTAGTTGTGATCTGGGACAATACCTTAAAAAAAGATTTTATTTTATTATTTTTTCCCTCTTTAAACCAGCTTTATTGAAGTATAATTTGAAGTATATTGAAGTATAATTTATATACCATAAAATTGTCTAAAAGACAATAATTTTGAATCAATTTACAGAGTTGTGCAATGACAAGCATAATCTAATTTTAGAACATTTTCCATCACTCTCCCCCGTTGAACCTAATTCCCATTTGCTTTCACTCCCAGTTCCCATGCCTCCCAGATTTGTTGATAGGAATAACACTGGGAAATCATTGTTAACAGCTAATGTCCTTAAGTAAACATTATCTTTTTTTCTTTTTCTTTTTTTTTTGAGTCAGAGTGTCACTCTATAGCCTGGAGTGGAGTGCAGTGGCACACTCACGGCCACCACAGCCTCGACCTGCTGGGCCAGGTGATCTTTCTGTTTCTTACAGTTTTAAGCTCAGTGCTCAGCATAGAAATACTGCTCAATAAATAATCATTAAATGACTATTTTGTTTAGTACTCCTTCACTACGAAAGGTGTATAAATTTAATGATAATAGAATCTCTTCAATTTTATGGAACTTTATTTTTTTTAAAAAAAGGAAAATTTAAGCCATTGTTTCAGAAAGGGTAATTGAAATACTATATATGCATATATACATATTTTATTTTATTTTATTTTGGAAAGCAGGATTTATTGAGAGGACAGAGAAGATCTCACAGTGAGAGGGGACCTGAAGGGGTTGCCCCTATACTTATATATGTATGTATGTATATATATATATATATATACATACATACATATATATACACACAAACACACACACATGTATATTGCTCTGAAAATATGGCCCAAGGAACTTCCTTTTTTTTTTTGAGTTGGAGTCTCACTCCTTTGCCCAGGCTGGAGTGCAGTGGCATGCTCACGGCCACCCTAGTGTTGATCTGCTGGGCTCCGGCGATCCTTCTGCCTCAGTCTTCCAAGGAGCCAGAACTATAGACACATGCTACCACACCTGGATAATTTTTTATGTATTATAGAGGCTAGATCTCACCAAGTTGCCCGGGTTGGTCTTGAACCCATGGGCTCAGGCAATCTGCTCACTTCGGCCTCCCAAAGTGCTGGGATATCTGGCATTTTTAAAGTTTTATCCTAATTTTTTTTAGAGACAGGTTGTTACTCTGTCATCCAGACTGGAGTGCAGTGGCACAATCACAGCTCTCCACAACCTTGATCTCCTGGGCTCAGGCGATCCTTCCACTTCAGTCTCCCAATAGCTGGAACTACAAGTGTGTGCCACTACACCTGGCTAGTTTTTTAATTTTTTTGTAGAGATGGGATGCTGTTATGTTGCCCACGCTGGTCTCGAACTCCTGGACTCAAGTAATCCTCCTGTCTTGGCTTCCGAAAGTGCTGGGATTATAGGTGTGAAACACCACACCCAGCCTTATAACATTTTATATGACTTTTCAGAAGGTGCTACTAATATTTTATCCTTGTAAGACAGCCAGATAAATGAGCAAAGATTGGAATTTAAAAGAAATCAATTTAGTTCAGAAAGAAGCCATAATATGAGGAAGGATGAGAATTAAAAAGAAATGTGGAACCCATCACTTGATGTCTGCTAGCAGATGTGGCTCATACTGTTGGATGTGATTCTGACACTCTCTGTGGTAGGGCTGGTTAGAACTTAAAGTATTTTATGGGTCATGAGACTTCTTGGCTCTGTCTGCAAAGCTGCCCTAAGGAATTGTGTTTTTATGCCTTAACTGTTCCTTCCAAAGCTTACTTTTCACTAAGAGTGGGCAACCAGAGAGGTCTTTGTCCAAATCCATTACATAATCCCTCCAGGAAATGCCATGACAGTGCACAGTTGATGAAATGGAAACCCTGGTACAGTGACCTTTCTCCCAGATATCCTAGGATATACTTTATGCTTCACTGGTCAAATATCCCTCCTTCTAAACTGGATTCAGTTCTAGAGATTTCTTCCCTTGCTAGGGGCCAGGAGACACAATAGCATGCAGAAGTGTGAAGAGTTTTTTTTTCTTTTAATAAAATTATCTAATATTTCTACAAACTGGAAGTGTACATACATTGCATGGTTAAATAGAGCTGTGCCAAAAAATAATAACCTAGTCCTTGCCCTGAGGAGGTAACGGTATGGATGATGCAATCAAGGAGAAAGGAAAAGACATTGTTAGTATCTTCCCATCATGCGGCTATGCTTTCATCAGTGTGTCTGTGTGTTTTCTCTTCCTTCCTTCCTTCCTTCCTTCCTTCCTTCCTTCCTTCCTTCCTTCCTTCCTTCCTTCTTTCCTTCCTTTCTTTCTTTCTTTCTCTCTTTCTTTCTCTCTTTCTTTCTTTCTTTCTTTCTTTCTTTCTTGGAGAGACGAGGTCTCACTATGTTACCCAGGCTGGTCTCAAACTCCTGGACTCAAAAACAAACTCCCCTGCCTCGATTTTCATGGTATACTAGTGAAGAGTAGGAAGGGCTATTTTTCTGAAAATTACCTGTATTTCTTTTTTCCTGGATGTCCAATGTGTGACACTTGTTAACCTACTTCTTTTTTGTGAGAGACATATAAAATGTATCATCTGGTTCATGCAAAATTTATTTAAGCACGTTAACTTTGTGTGTATTTACTTATGAAGCGTCAGGGCTAATAATCAGGAAAAAAAACCAAAAAACAAAAAACAACACTTCTTGCTTCTGGGGACTGTTACTTTAAGAGTAATTATCCTGCTGGTAATGATGACAATGACTGTAACACAAGTGCTTACTTTGAAATGACAATGGAATCTGTGTGTCCTTGAAATTTTTATTTCCTGTAAGAATCGTCCAAAATAGATAAAACTAAGAGCCTGGTTGTAGTTGTTTATTTGTGGCTAATTAGTGAACTATATTCTCTCCAAAGCTGAAAGAAGACAAGCTGTCTCTAGGATACTAAAAGGTCAGAAAGTTCTAAGCCAATTTTCCTCATACTTGGGCGATGCACCTGCTCTTTTAGAAGATAAAAATGATTTTGGCTCCACAATGTTGACTTAAATTATTTTGTTACAATATGACTCAAATGTATATGGGCATTTCATATATGATGAAAAAGAATATGTATTTTTAAAAATAATTGAATGCAGAATTGTGTATCCTCCCACTAGATAAAAATTACTAATTATAGTGTTGAAATTTTTAAATGTGTTTTTATTATTTTTTGTCTGCTTGATCTACCAACTATGGAGAGAGATGTATGCATTAGTTTCTTAGGGCTTCTGTAACAAATTCTCACAAATTTGAAGCCTTAAAACAACAGAAATGTATTCTCTCACAGTTCTGAAAGCAGAAGTCTGCCATCAAGGTGATAGCAGGGCTATTCTCCCTCTGAAGGTGATTCTCTTGGGGAGAATTTTGTCTTGCCTCTTCTAGTTTCTGGTGGCTCCAGGTGTTCCTTGGCTCATAATTCTGGTCATTGCTTTCATCTCCATATGGCCTTCTCCTCTACTCTGTGTCTTTTTCCCCCTAGCCCCACCAGAGAGGGTGTTGCTCTGTTCCCCAGGCTGGAGTGTGCAGTGGCACAATCTTGGCTCACTGCAGCCTCAAACTCCTTGACTCAAGCAATCCTCCTGCCTCAGCCTCCCAGGTAGCTGGGGCTATAGGTGTATGCCGCCACACTTGGCTATTTTTTATTTTTTGTAGAAGTGGGGTCTTGTTTAGGTAAAATATGATGCTTGAGAAGTACTTTAAACTACTTTTACAAGGAAAACAAAGCAAAAAGAAAAAAACTATTGTTAAAGAGTTAGAGAAAGCATTTGTGATAAAGTCTAGATAACTGATTAAACTGGTTACATGGGTACATGGGGATCCACTAGACTATATTTTCTACTTTTGAATACATTTAAAAAAGACTTTAGTCCAACTGCAAGCTGTTGAACTAACAGGCTGATCTCAAGCTCCTGGGTTTTCTCACTTCAGCCTCCCAAAGTGCTGGGATTACAGGCATTAGCCACCATGCTGGGCCTCTTCTGTCTGATATAAGAACACTTATCAATGGATTTAGGGTCCACCCAGATAATCCAGTATAATATATGGATATTCTTAACTTACTTACATCTGCAAAGACTCTTTTTCCAAATAATAATAATAATATTTTTATTTTTATTTTTTTTGAGTTGGAGTCTCACTCTGTCGCCCAGACTGGAGTGCAGGGGCCGCTCCCAGCCACCGCAGCCTCGACCTGCTGGGCTCTGGCAATCCTTCCACCTCAGCCTTCCAAGCAGCTGGAACTATAGGCGTGTGCTACCACACCTGGCTAATTTTTTGATTTATTGTAGAGATGAGGTCTCACCAAGTTGCCCAGGCGGGTCGCGAACCCGTGGGCTCAGGCAATCCACTTACCTCAGCCTCCCAAGGTGCAGGATTGCAGGCTGAGCCACTGAACCCGGCTAATAATAATATTTTTAAAAGTACAAGGTCTAGACATGTCTTTTGGGGGGCAACCATTCAACCGTAACTGTATATTATAACTTCCTACAATGCCTGATACGATGCCTGATTTTCAACTCCTTATACTTCTGCCAATTTACTTTATATATTTTGGGATGATGCTATTAGGCGCCTGTAGGTTTAGGATTTTCCCCCATGATTAATTTTTCCTTTTTTAATCGTTACATAATTACCTTCTTTATTCCCCTCAAAGTTCTTTCTCTCTTTTTTCTTTAAGATCTGGTTGCTTGATATGAATATAGATTTTCCAGTTTTCCGTGGGTTGCTATTTATTTGTTGCATTGTTTTCTATAATTTTATTTAAATTTTTTTGTTTCATTGTTTTTAGAGGTGTTTTTTATATTTGATCTTAGCCAAAAGGCTGAGAAACAACTAGAGGTGTTTTTTTTTTAAACAGCTTGCAGTTGGACTAAAATCTTTTTTTCTTCTCTGCTATTTTTTCCCCAACTTTTAAAAAAATGTTTTTTTCAACTTTATTTTATTATAAAGATGTGGGGGTGCTACACATGCAGGTGAAGTTTGAGCCTCCCACTGACCTTCACTTCCCCTGGTTTAGGACCAGGTACGCTTTGTGTTGTTACATGTCCCTTCCCTCCCTCCCGTCTCCTGGCAGTGTCCTGCAACTGCTGATCCCTCCCTTGTGCTATTGTGATTAATCTTCAGGTCCCACTTATGAGTGAGAACATGTGATATTCAGTTCTTCATTTCTGTGATAGATTGCTAAGAATGATCATCTCCAACTCCATCCAATTTGCTGAGATTTTGTCCTTCTTTATGGCTGCATAATATTCCATCATGTATATCAGACTAAAATCTAAAAACAAGCCCTGCCAAGTTTTATTATAAAGAACAATTTTGTGTGGCTTACTTTTCACTGGTCTGTTCTGGCATGCTTCTAATGATATCAGAATCACCGGGATCATTGATAGCCAGCATGCATACTCTGTAGTATTTTTCACATGCTGTGTCCAATTCAATATTATTACCAGTTTTGGCCAACATTGCATAGTACTCTAGTTCAGATTTCCTCAAAGTTGGGCAGTTGTTGGCGAGGATGACCAATTTCACTTTGCCTTGTCAGATCATCTTCAGAGTCTGCTTTACCCCAGAGCATACTTTCCGCTTTTCATAATGAGTTGGAGCCTTGAGATGATGGACTCCAGAGACTTTTTCGTCTTTTTTGCAGCCACCATGTTCTTGCCTTAAGTGCAGGATTGCCCTCAACCAAAAGCAGCTGCCAAGAAAGGCTGATTGTTGTATCTCATAATTCTCTTCTAATGTAGAGCAGTTCCCCTTTTTTTCTTTTATGGCACTGACTTATTTTAGAAATAAGGTATTTTCTTGTAGGATGTCACTAATTTTGCATTACCGAAGTCTATGCTTTCCTTTGTGACATGTGCCTTATTCTATAATCCCTTATATTTCCTTTAAATGGAAATAAACCAATCTGAGAGTGTTTTTCTTTTAACTGAAGTTTGATCCATTTACATTGATTGAGATTACAGATATTTAAAATTTATTTCTACCATCTCATTTTGTGCTTTCTAATTGTCTGCTTTTCCTATTTTTGAATCAGAGTCTCACTCTGTTTCCCAGGCTGGAGTGCAGTGACACACTCACAGTCACCATAGCCTCAATCTGTTAGGCTCAGGTGATCCTTCTACCTCAGCCTTCCAAGTAGCTGGAACCACAGGCATGTGCCACCATGCCTGGCTAATTTCTTTTTTATTTTTTGTAGAGACGAGGTCTCATCATGTTGCCCAGGCTGGTCTCCAACCCCTGGGCTCAGGTAATCCTCTCGCCTCCACCTCCCAAAGTGCTGGGATTACAGGTCCTAGCCACTGTACCCAGTTCTTTATTTATTTTTGCCATTTTCCTACCTTAATTTTTTTCTTTTTATTCTTCATTAATTTGATTTCTATTCTTTCAACGTCTGTTCCTATATTTTAAAATTTTTTATTTATTTATTTTGAGTCAGAGTCTCACTCTGTTGTCCTGGCTAGAGTGCAGTAGCACATCGTGGCTCACTGCAGGCTCAACGTCCTGGGCTCAGATGGTCCTTTGAATCCTTTCATCTAAGTCTCTCGAGTGGCTGAGACTACGGGTAATGCCACCATGCCCAGCTAATTTATTTTTTGTAGAGATGAGGTCTCGTTATGTTGCTCAGATCAGTCTTGAACTCCTGGGTTCAAGCTGTTGTCCCACCTAGGCCTCCCAAAGTGCTAAGATTATAGACGTGAGCCACCATGCCAGGCTTCTTACATTTTTAAAATGATCATTAGACCAGACCAACTCTGAATTAATCAATATCTTTACCATTTTCTTTAAAATAAAAAGATCTTAGAGTGTGTTATTACTACCCTTTGTGTTGTGTCTCAGTTTTTTGTTTGTTTTTTTTTCGAGTTGAAGTCTCACTCCATCACCCAGACTGGAGTGCAGAGGTGTGCTCACAGTCATCCTGGCGTTGTTCTGCTGTGCTCAAGTGATTCTGTAGTGATACTGCATATGTGCTACTGTATTGACTTGGAATTTCCCAGTCGTTTTGAATAGCAGCATTCAGACTTGAAATCCATCAGAGGTCCAGGCCAAGTCTTGTGCTTTTTCTTAACACATGCTTTCCCTACACAGAGATGAAACGTGGATAGTCTCTGTCAGGTCCTTGGGCAGCAGGCAGAGTTTTTATAGTTCTACTTGGCCAGAGGTATAGCCCTTCAAGACCTGACCTAATGTATGAGTTACACTTCCATCTTTCCACATTTTATGACTCTTTACTCATTATAAAATCCAAACCTTGGCCAGGCATGGTGGCCCATGCCTTTAGTACCAGCTTTTCGAGAGGCTGAGGATAGGAGGATTGCTTAGTCCAGGAATTTGAGAGTGCCGTGAGTTATGATTACATGACTATACTCCAGCCTGGGTGACAGGGCAAGAGCCTGTCTCCGAAACAAAACAAAGCTCTAAATAAAACCCAAATCTTTAGCCTTCATGCCTTCACTCCCTTCCCCTACCCCCATCCCACACTCACTCATCAGCATGGGCGCTTGACAGAATAGTTTCAGTTTCTTTTTTATTTCTGGTATCAACAGCCTCCCCCTGTCCACTCCTCTTTTCTTCTTTCACATCTCAACTATTGTATTTTTATGCAGGATTTCTAGGTGTCTATAGGTAAAGAATTTTTATTTTTATCTACCTTTTTTCTAGACGTATTGAGACATCAAAACCTTTTTTAAACGTTCATGTGAATGAATTTGTGTGTGCATGTGCATGTGTGTGTGGTGATGTTTACATTTATGTGCCTCTCCTTAACCTGACTGCTGGGTCTTCCAGCACAGGGTGTGCCATGTGGTGTCTGAATTCTCTCATGTCATTTGTAGATCCCGTTTTAATATGATTTCTTGCAGACTTGATCAGAGGCATAAATGCAGTTGAAGATGTTAAAGTTATACAAAAGTACTTTGTTATGTAGTTATCCCGGTGATACCAAATGTGTTATGGTAATCTTTATGAGGATTATAAAAATGGAAACACATAATGAAAAACAATTATTGAAGAAGTCTTTGGATTCCAGAATATTTGTCTTGTTGATGGGCACTGGTTTTTAAAAAAATTTTAATTTAATTTAGTTTTTTTTGAGATGAGGTCTTGCTATGTTGGTCTCAAACTCTGGGACTCAGGCAATCCTCTCGCCTTGGACGCCCAAAGTGCTAGGATTACAGGTGCAATCCATCTTTCCTGGTCTTGGGGACTGGTTTTAGAAAAACTGCCCCTTGACTCAGTCCCCAGGTTAATAACTGGCCAGTTTTAGGACATATTCAACTCAGACACCAGTTATTCTGAGAAGCCTTCTATAATTTTGAAGGGATAAAAATCATTTTTTAAAACCTACTGTATTCATCAAGGTTCTCCAGAGAAACAGCCAACAGGGTGTGTGTGTATGTATCCATATATATGTGTATATATAAATACATATATGCAAATATATATGTGTGTTCACACCATCCCCACACACATATATAAAAAGATTTATTTTAAAAAATTGACTCACAGAATTGTGGAGGTTTGGTAAGTCCCGAATATGCTAAATCTGGTGGAGCAGGCTGGCAAGCTGGAGATTCAGAGAAGAGTTGCTTTTGGAGGCCAAAGGTGGAGTCTACTGGCAGAATGTCTTCCTACCTAGGAGATATCAGGCTTTGTTCTATTAAAGTCTTCAGTTGATTGGATGAGGCCCATCCGCATTATGCAGGGCAATCTTATTTACCCAAAGCCCACCCATTTAAACGTTGACCTCATCCAATAAACGCCATCACAGAAACACCCAGTATGCTGTTTGACCAACTATTTGGGTACGATGGCCCAGCCAAGTTGATACATAAATGCCATCACACTGACATGGCTTTTGTCATGTGTTTTTATGTCTGCCCCATCTCCTAGGCTGTGACCATCTCCAGGGTAGGCTTCAGTGTCTAGTGTGGTTCCTGGAATTTAGTAGATGCTGGAGACATATTTATTTAATGAATCGATAGTAAAAAGGGGCAACAGGGAGAGAAACTGAAATACATTTTAGTCATCTGACCTTGACAAGGCATAGGTTTTCTGAGTTCTTAAAAAAAAAAAATTTATTTGCAATATTTGTGATTATAAAGCCTATACCCATTTCAAATCATATATTTTTTAATTTATATTTATTTTTATTTTTGTAGAGACGAGGTCTCACTATGTTGTCCAGGCTGGTCTTGAACTCTTGGCCTCAGGCAATCCTCCTGCCTTAGCCTCCCAGAGTGCTGGGATTACAGGTGTGAGCCACTGCACTCCACTCCAAATTGGATACTTATAATAATACTAAAGTTTCCTGAGGGAGCCAATTATGGACCAGGTACTATGTCAGATGTTTCTTGGAGATATCTGTATAAACTCAATAAACTCTTACCTCCTTTTCTTGTAGAAAGGATGGGACGTGATTCTTTGTGGTTGTGTTTAGTTCTGACAACTTTTCAGGGTTTAATTTAATTTTTTTTGGAGAGGATTGGGGAAAGCAGGACCCTTGAATGTTTTGTTCTCAAGTGCAGGTAACTTATAGCTGCATACATGGCAGATTGAATAGTTCCAAGGTAATCACATGGAGTTCTTTAAGTTTTGAGTCTGCAATCTCTGCAGTAGTTCTTTGTGGGGGATACCAGCACATTTAACTGTTACTATGAGCTGTGTCCCCCCAAATTAATTTGTTGAAGTCCTAACCCCAGTATTCTAGAAAGTGACTGTGTTTGGAGAGAAGAATATTTAAGGAGGCAATTAAATAAAAAAATGCGTTCATTAGGGTTAGCCTTAATCCAATATGACTTGTGCTCTTCTAAGAATAGAAGATTAGACACAGACACATACAGAGGGAAGACCATGTGAAGACAGGAAGAAGACGGCCACCTACAAATCAGGGAGAGGCCTCAGAAGAAACCAGCCCCACTGACACCTTTATCTCAGACTTACAGCCTCCAAAAGTGTGAGAAAATAAATTTGTGTTATTTAAGCCACCCATCTGTGGAACTTAATACACCTGTGGATTTTTCATGTAATTTTGTTCCCATTACAATCAGATTCTTCATTGTTTGCATTCCTTTTGCAGTCAAATTTGATCCCAGCTGGGTTCTCCCATCAATATTCTTGCAAATGTGTTATTTGGAACAGAATATAAAAGCAGAACTCTTAAAAATTTTTTTTCATTATTTATTTTATTTTATTTTAAAGATTTGGGGTACAATTCCGGGTGAGGTATACAAATGTTGATTATGCAGTTACCCTTGTTGATGAGGTGTGCCCCTCCCTCCCCTAGCAGTTTCCCTCAACTGCCAATCCCACTCCCCTTCCTCTGGCAGTTTCCCACTACTGCCAATCCCTTTCTTACAGTATTATGATAATTGTTCAAGTCCACTTATAAGTGAGAACATATGGTACTCTGTTCTTTGTTTCTGTGATAGGTCACTGAGTATGATAGAGTCTAAATCCATCCAAGTTGCTGCAAAGTTCATGTTTGTCCTTCTTTATGGCTGCCTAGTATTCCACTGTGTATATGTACCACATTTTTTTTAATCCAGTCCAGCTTTGATGGGCAACATGATTGGTTCCATATTTTTGCTATTGTGAATAGAGCTGCAACAAACATACGTGTACAGGTATCTTTTTTATAGAATGATTTGAATTCCTCCAGGTATATTCCCAATAAGAGAACTGCTGGGTTATATGGAAGGTCAATTTCTAGTCCTTTCAGAAATCACCACACTGTCTTTCAAAGAGGTTGCACTAGTTTGCATTTCCACCAGCAGTGTAGAAGCATTCCCTTTTCTCCACATCCTCGCCAGCATCTGTGGTTGTTTGTTTTATTAATGATGGCCATTCTTACTGGGGTTAGGTGGTATCTCACTGTGGTTTTGATTTGTACTTTTCTAATGATGAGTGAGGCTGAGCGCTTTTTCATGTGTCTGTTGTCTGCCTGTATATCTTCTTTTGAGAAGTATCTATTCATGTCTTTTGCCCACTTTTTAATGGAGCTGTTTGGTTTTTTTTCCTTCTGGTGCATTTGAGTTCTTTGTAGATCCTAGATGTTAGGCCTTTGTCAGATATACAATTGGCAAATATTTTTTCCCAGTCTGTGGGCTGTCTCACTGCTCTCTTTATAGTTTCTTTTGCTTTGCAGAAGCTCGTCAGTTTGATGAGGTCCCACTTGTCTATCCTTTTTCTAATGGTATGGGCACTTAGGGTTCTGATCAGGAATTGGTTGTCAGTTTTAATTCCCATAAAGGTGTCTCCTGTGTTTTCTAAGATTCTTATAGTTTGAGGTTTTATGTTTAGGTCTTTCATCCATTTAGAGTTAATTTTTTGTGTATGGTGATAAGTAGGGGTCCTGTTTCACTCTTCTGCATGTGATTAGCCAGTTTTCCCAGCACCATTTACCTAATAGGTTCTCCTCTCCTCAGTGGTGGTTGTTGGAGGTTTTGTTGAAGATGAGTTGGTTGAGAAATTGAGACTTTACTTCCGGAATCTTTATCCTGTTTCATTGGTCTATATACCTGTTCTTGTACCAATACCAGGCTGTTTTGATAACTGTAGCCTTATAGTAAAGTTTGAAGTCTGGAAGTGTGATACCTCCTGCTTTGTTTCTTTTGCTAAGGATTGAAAAACAACTTTTAAAGTCAGATGAATTTTGACTTCAGACATTTCCTAACTACTGCAAATGGCTACAGGGTTTAGGATAAATTTAAGAAGGACCTGGCACGAGTCTGCATTCAATTAGCAAAACCACAGGAGACAGAGGGAGTATCTTGCTGTGTTTTCCTTGATGACTCTGGTGTAGTTAAGGGTGCTTAGGAAAACCAATCTGATGGTTCAGATCTGGGCAGGCACTGCTCTGCTGTGCTCTCGATCTGTAGATTGCACCCCAATCTTTTATTGTTTCTCATAGAAATAATAGTATGGACAGGTCAATGTGATTTTATTGTCACTGTTGGAAATCTAAAAGACTATGATTCACCGGGGCAGTGATTTTGACTTTCCACCAAGTTTAATATGTTATATTATTATTATTATTATTATTGAGTTGAAGTCTTACTCTGTCACCCAGGCTGGAGTGCAGTGGCACACTCATGGCCACTGCAGCGTCAACTTGTTGGGCTCAGGCTATCCTTCCACCTCAACCTTTCAAGTAGCTGGAATTACTGATGTGTGCCATCACACCCGACTAATTTTTTATTTATTGTAGAGACGAGGTCTCTCCATGTTGCCCAAGCTGGTCTCGAACCCCTGGGTTCAAGCAATCATCTTGCCTTGGCCTCCCAAAGTACTGGGATTATAGGTGTGAGCCACTGCGCCCAGCCATGTTTTATTATTGTGAGTAATTCAGTGTGAACCATACAGGCTCTCTTTCTTCTTTCTCAGTGGACTTTATCATGTACTTTAGAAAACATGCAAAGAAAGGCCAGGTTCTGTGGCTTATGCCTGGGCCTCCACTTTGGGAGGCGAGGTGGGAGGATCACTTGAGCTCAGGAGTTTGAGACCAGCTTAGGCAACATAGTGAAACCTCAAAAAAATAAAAAAATTAGCTGGGCATGGTGGCTCACGCCTGTAGCCCAGCTATTTGGGAGACTGAGGCAAAAGGATCGCTTGAACCCAGGAGGTTGTGGCTAGTATGAGCTGTGATCGTCCACTGCACTCCAGCCTGGGCAACAGTGGGTCTCTGACTCAAAAAAGAAATAAATGAAATAAAATAAAACATGTGTTAATATAATCATATGTTTTAAGAACATATAATTTTGTGTTCTTTCAATATTTAGGTACAGCAAATAATCAGAACATAGCTTCCTTTTTCATCCAACATTAAGCTATAATCCATATTTTAGATGATTAAGTTTATATAAAAAGTGTTACGTGCTCTCTCCTGAAATTCTTACATATAGACATAAGTCTACTTTTTGATTAAAAAACAAAAAACTTCCTGGCTCCTCTTAATCCTCAGTGAAAACTTCTCTCTTTCTATCCTTGATCAAACAGCTTAATCTTCTTCTGCCTATGATTTTCAATTATACTGTCTTTGCAAGGTCTGAGGATGTTGTATTCAAGACACTGCAAACAGTCTAGCATTATTGTAAGCTATGTGAGCTCAAATCCCACATGAGGTCTAGATCTCAATTTATCATAACCTCTGGGCATGGCCACATTTTTTATAAACAAATTGGAATTATTTCCCCTTTTGATCTGGATATACTAAAAAAGAAATCTTTCATTTTGGGATAAAAGCTTTTTTGTTTTTTAAAGTTAAGGGAGCTTGTTCCTGATTTTTTTTTTTTTTTTAAAGGTGGGTTGGGAGCCCACCAGCTCTTGTGCGAGTTTCCCACCTCTCTCTCCTTAACTGACAGAAGGACTATGGAGATCTCACCCCAGGCCTCTTTTCAGTTTATTTCCCATGGACATCTCCCATAATGGCAATGGTAGCTGATAGGAAATCAGAGATGAAGCAACATTAAATGTTACCGAGAGGATCTCTCTACTACAGAGAACGAATTACCTTTTGTCTCCTTTTCTCCGTCTCTGATACCTGCCAAGTGCTGCCTGGCCTGTCAGTTGCTGGCTGGAGCATGTGCAGAGTAGGAGCTTTGTAAGCATTTCTGCTCCTTCTCCTTGGTTCCAAAGTTTGTTTATGTTTCATTATCTTTTTCATCCAAGGTGAACATGAGCTATTAGGCAATGCTCGTAAAGCAATTGTTTGGCTGATATACAGAAATTTTCTCACATTCTTGCAGGACTGACTTTTTTCCATGCAAAGCACAAAAATTTGCTGTTCAGCAAACTTTGTTCTCATCTCCTTGTACAGTAAGGGAAGCATTCTTGGATATTTATCCAAAGTTTTGTCACACTGAAAATAGAGGACATTGAGGTGATGCCCCAAAGGGAGCAGCTTTGACACCAAAAAGCAAAATGCTTTTGCTTCTTGGGTTTATAATAAAGTTCTTCTTTAGACCAGAGTGTGGATGCATGCATACTGTAAATTCAAAAGACTGGAATGAGAAAAGGCGAACCGTTTTTACTCAACAGCATTCTCTGTACAGGTCAAAGAAATGCCAAACTTAACAGATGTCTTAGACTGTGCCCTGCAGGTCAATAAATTAGAGTTTTGTTGAACCAGGAAGAGGAAGGAATTCCAGAACTTCAGGTCCCCAAATGGAAATGCCCCTTAGGACAAGTCTAAACTAGGGAAATAGCACTGGAGCCCTTCCAAGTCAGTTGGCCCAGTCTCGTGTAACTCATTTCTGGGCCCCCTGAAGCTGTTTGTTCAACTCTGCCTTCTACAATGCTACAGTGTCAAAGGGAGTTAATCATTAACAAGTGTGAATAATGTCAGTATAACAGCATGATTGCAGTTCTGTCTGTTCTGACAAAATTTTAAGCGTTTGTCAGAATTAAAAAAAACACGCACACACACATACCCAACACGACCACAGAATGTTAATGTACCATGAGGTTTTGGGAGCAGTTAATTCACTTTTTTACCATTTTTGAATTCATTGCTTTCCTAGAGGAGGGTGGGGTGGGATGCCCTCTAGGTGATGTCGTGTTCCTGACCAGCCTGGAATAGTCTGATCTAGCTCATGTCAGTTTAATGCAGCTCCAAAGAGCCAGTCTTTGGAGAATGATCTAAAGGTTCAAGTGCAGGGCCCTCCACCTTCCCATCCTCCCACTCCTTTGTTAGAGCCACCAAGTACTATAGAAGCCACCAAGTAGCTATAGAAGTCATATGGAACCACCTGTGACCCAGCACCTAATAGGCCTCCTGCTTGTCCCTTGTTCTGGGGACCCTAATGAGTTCAAGACCTCTCTTTGAATCATAGGAGCTCTGGGTTTTGGAACTCTGAAGTTGGGAATAGGCTATAAGGCAACATTGCAGCAGGCATTAAAGTATTAATTGAGGTCATATGAGTTCTTGCAACCTCTTCGGGTCCCCTCCACTGTGGGAGCTTCTCTGTCCTCTCAATAAATCCTGCTTTCTCAAAAAAAAAAGAAAGAAAAGAAAATAAAAGAAAAGAGAGTGACCATTCTAAAACATGATTCAGAATTCCAGTAGTCACACAAAATGACAATGCAGTTTGAGAGTCATGGTCACAGCTTTGGGAGACAGACAAGTTCTCAAACAAGTTCTCCTTGACAGTTGCTGGGTCCCAGGCCCTGCAGTGTCTCTGAAAATCAGTCACAGGTTACAGCTATGATAATTAGAACGTTCTTCCAAAAAGAGGCACAGACATCTTTTCTGGAAAATATTTTAGGGAGCTCCTCAAATATGCCCTTCTTCAGTTCACATATCACCATCCATTCACCCTGTTGCTCAGTCTGGAAAGTCAGGGTACACTGGGTCAGTCATGAAATTCTGTTCTCTAACATCGCCACTTATCTCTTCTATCTTCCTGCCTCCATTGGCTTAATTTGGTCCTCTTGGACTCTATTAGTTCGTCTTTATGACACTCAAATTTACTCAAGATGTTGCCAGAGTCACCTCTTTAAAATACAGAATTCGGCCAGGCATGGTGGCTCATGCCTATAAACCCAGCATTTTGGGAGGCTGAGGTGGGAGGATCGCTTGAGACGAGGATGCAGAGCTGATGCAAACACTCCCCTGCATGTACAATGTACCTTTCTGATGGCAAAGCCCAGCCATTGGACATAGCCTGCCCTTCGCTTCCTAACTGTGGCTCTGCTTTCCATTGCAGCCCCAACTCCATTCTCCTCCGCCTCATAGCGCACACTGGAGTTTTATGTGTCGTGGACTCTTTTGCTTCTTGGCTATTTTAAGCTCTTTCTTTGATTTGGGATACTCCCTGCTTGCTGCCAATTTGAAACTCTCTTTGAGCTGTCCTTAGGAGACTGTTTACTCCCATTCTCCTTGTCCTCTCCCCACCACCTTGAACTAAATGCTACTCTTCTGTATCCCCTTAGGTCCCTGCCTATTGTGTATTAAAGGATTTACCACAAGGTAGCAGCAACTTTGTGAGAAACTGTGAATCAGAGAACCCAGCTAAGTCGGTCTCCTTTTTTTTTTCCAAGTTGGGGATCTCATTCTGTCGCCCAGGCTGGAATGTGGTGGCACAATCAAGGCTCACTGCAGCCTCGACCTCCTGTGCTCAGGAGATTCTCCCACCTCCACTTCCCAAGTAGTTGGAACTACAGGCACATGCCACCATGCCCAGCTAATTTTTTTATTTTTACTTTTGTAGAGACAAAGTCTCACTATGTTGCCCAAGCTGATCTCGAATGCCTGGGCTCAAGTGACCCTCCTGCCTCTGCCCTTCAAAGTGCTGGGATTACAGGTGTGAGCCACCGCACCAGGACTCCTTTTCTACTTTACATGGTTCTGGCAGGCAGAGCCCATGTTATTCATTTTTGTATTTTCATCTTCTAACACATGGGTATTGTAGAAGTTTGTTGGAGTTCGCAGAACTGAAGGATAGGCAATTGTCAGCATCTGTGGTCACATAAATAACCTTGACTTCAAATGCCTTGCATGGTTAGATTGTAAGATGAAATGATCCTACTTGATAGGTCTCAACCTTGCTGCACTTTGTAATCGTCTGGGGATCTGGTGAAGGGAGGCTGACTCAGTGGGAGTAGGGCAAGTAGGGAGCCTTCTCAGGAGAACACCCTGGGCCCCACTCCCTGAGGGTCTGACCTAGTTGGTCTGGGGCATAGCAGAGTTTAGAACAGTTCCTGAGGAAGGCTGATGTGTACTAAGTTGGAGATCCTCAATTTTAATGAGACCCACCCTATTAAGGATAAACAGGTGCACTTCGTGTTAGACAAATTGCTGTTAGTCTTTCTGACACACTTTGAAAGTTCATCCTCTTCCTAGTTCTCAAGCAAAGGTTTTCTAATTCTTCAAACAATAGGGACCAAACACAGTTAGAAGATTGGACCAAGTAAGGGAGAAGCTTCAATTCTGGTCTCAAAGTAGAATAATTACCTAAGAAAAAAATACCAATGCCTGGAGTAGACCCCGGAGCTTAAAGAGTACATTGACTTCTTTGCATTGCCCTGGATGGCAGCATCCACAAGCCATCATTGCACTTTGGGAGAGGGGTCTCCCTTTTGTTAGGAGGGAAGAAGGGAGAGAGATTGGGAGAACAGAGAGGAAAGAAATTGAAAAGGAGCAAAAAAGTACATATGGCCTTTATTGGGAATATTACTAATAACAGATTTGGGTTTCATTCAATGATGCTAAAATAAATCATGGGAAATTGCTTTCACTTCATGCTTCTTAGCTACCAATCCTTGCATTTGGTAATAATTGTTATGCTGCAAAGGGATAGCCAAGTCTTACACTGTGCGATTAAAAAATCTCCATCCTGGCTGGGTATGGTGACTCCTGCCAGTAATCTCAGCACTTTGAGAGGCTGAAAGGGGAACATTGCTTGAGCCCAGGAGTTCAAGACCAGCCTAGTCAACATTGTGAGAAATCATCTCTACAAAAAATAAAAAATAAAATTAGCTGAGCATGGTAATCCCAGCTATTCAGGAGGCTGAGGGGAGGAAAGCTTGAACCTAGGAGTTTCACTGAGTCGTGATGGTGCCACTGCATTCTAGACTGGGAAAATCTTCATCCTTGGTGAATCTGGAAAGGAAGGAGAACCAATGGAAGGTTTTCATTGCCCAAGTGGCAACCTGACACTAGTGGCAGTGATAAAGTCATAGCAGTGATGCTTTATTCCTATTAGTATGTCCCATAGAACTCTAAATAGCTTGCTTTGGGGCAGGAGGGAGGAGGGAAAAACAAATGTTCCCTTTACACTTAGGGAAACAGAAGGTGTAGCTGGTTTCAACTTGCTGCTTGTGGATATGACTTGTATCTATCCAAGCCCTCACCACTGCTCTCTGCCTAATTCGTTGTATATGTGCTAGAACACTTGAAAGCAGCAAATGAAATGGAGAGGCCAGCTTTTAAAACACAAATCTCAGAGAAATAATTTATAGGGACAGAGTGTGATGATATTTATTTAGGTAGAAGACCTAGCTCGACAAAAAGCAAATGTAAGTACTCCCCTGACTTTTGTATTTTCACAAGGCTCAGTTGTTGATGATAACATTAAGGAATGGTGAGCACATGTGTGGCCTTTTAAATCATGAAAAGTTGATGAGACGCATGCCTTTTAAGCTGGAGCTTACTGCTCTAGATTTAAGGAGATAGAAGGCTTTAATCCCCTAATGAGTTAGGGAGGTGTCTTGAACTCTCATTTTCAAACCAAAAGTTTACTTTTCTAACAATGCAATGAAGTACCTCCATTATCTTACATCTAGTTGATGCTTTATATACTCAAGTCCTTAGGGGCCCTCTCTCTGAGTCATGTGGGTAGATGGTGACTTCTATAGTGCTGACCTATAGAGCCACACTCAGTAATGGCTTGTTCCTTCCTCTATTCTTTCCTTCTTATTTTCTTTCCCATATGAGGGCACCTGTAGGATAATTGTGATTCTTATAATTACAATACCAGGGTGAAGCAAAGATTACTGGGGTTTTTCTGTTTATCCTGTTTTAAGCACTTTATGTAATAAGGAAAAATGTTGCACAAACTTGAGTGGGTGCCATTTTTTTTAGTATTTATATTTTCTATTTGTTCTATTTTAACACTGTGGTAGGTAGTTTCTAAGATGGCCTATAGTGATCCCTATCTCCTGGTACTCATTGCCCGTGTAATCCTCACCCCTTGAGTAAATCACTTCCAGTGAATAGTGCATCTAAATCTTGAGGGGACACTAATTCTAATTCCATGATCATATTACAAGAGATTGTGACTTCTGTCTTGCTAGTACACTTTCTTCCTGATGCTTGATAAAACAAGTTGCCATGTTTGGGAAGCCCATGTGGCAAGGATGTGAGGGTGGCTTCCATCCAATAGCAAGCTAGAAATTGAGGCCCTCAGAAATTGAACCCAACAGAAATCAAATCCTGTCAACAATCACATAAGTGAGTTTAAAAGCTTTCTTCCTCTATTGGGCTTTCAGGTGAGACCCCAGCCTTAGATGACTCCTTCATTGCAGATTTGTGAGACTGCAAATCAGGGAACCTAGCTAAGTTGTGCCCAGATTCCTGATCCACAGAAACTATGAGATAATACATATGTATTGTTTTAAGTACTTAAGTCTGTGGCAATTTGTTACATAGCTAATCCAAATACAAACTTTATAATATTGTGCTGACATAGGCAGTTCTTTCATTGTTATTGATGTTTGGGTATTACTCTATAAAAATATTATAAAATGCTGGAGAACAAAGAAAAGGTTTCTTAAATGCTGTGGCATCTTCCTCAAGGTGTTTAGTGAAGAATTTTGCTTATGGTAAATACCCGTTAAATATTTTTTGAACAACGAACAAAAGTATGTTTGTCTTGATATTTTAAAAAAGTAACTTGGATTCATGCCTTATGATATTTGGTATCTCTGTTTCTGCTATGTTCATGTAGTCAAAAAGTTCATGCTTACTTCTCAGTTAATAAAGAAATATCGATTACATTACAGTTTTTTTCCTAGAATTTGGAGACTGAGTTCTACTCTTTTTAAGTTTATTGAAGAGTCAAGTTAGATATAATTTAGAAAGCGCAGTAAAATATATTTGATCTACAAATTCTGAGTCCTGATTATTTTCTGACTGCTTTTGCCCACTTTTTTCATGCTACTCATTTAAAAAAAAGATGCTTTTTTTTTTTTTTTGAGTCAGAGTCTCACTCTATTGCCCAGGCTGGAGTGCAGTGGTGCACTCACAGCCACCACAGCTTCAACCTACTGGGCTCAGGTGATCCTTCCACCTCAGCCTTCCAAGTAGCTGGAACCACAGGTGCGCACCACCATGCCCAGCTAACTTTTTGATTTATAGTAGAAATGAGGTCTCGCCAAGTTACCCAGGCTGGTCTCGAGCCCGTGGACTCAGGCAATCCTCTCACCTCCACCTCCCAAAGTGGTGGAAAAAGATGCATTTTTATTGTGTTAAATCTTTTCTTTTGACTTGCTGAGATCTGTGTTAGGAAGGAAATGCATCAATCACATATTAGTAAGACCTACTCAATAGGAAACATGTAAATGCAAATAAAAAACAATAACCCATATTATAATTAATCATTAGTTTTCTTTTTCCTGACCTCTTCTGCTTTTTTTGGCACAACTCTTTTAGACACAGGGGTAACCATGTGGGAGGTGAGAGGAAGGTCAGATGAAGGAAGCCTTCCCACTCTTCCCTAGAGGAAGTCATCCTTGTCTTTATGTTTCCTTCCTTCCCAGGAGGTTTTCAAAACATACCACTGACTTCCCTGGATGGCTTCCCCCTTCCTACTCCATTGCAGTAGCATTTTTGGGTCTGGACTCTGGACTTTGAATTTATAGCTGTCTTGTGTTCTCGCTCTGGCAGAAAGACATTCTCTCCCTCAGGCACCTTGCCTCTTAACTCACTGCTTTGAACAACAGCCATATGGGTGTGTGACCAATCTGTCCTCCTCAAGAAATCCAACCAGGGCAGGCAGGGGAATCCATCTGGACCCTCTGTGGCTCTTGGAGAGGTGGGAGAGAGCCCATCAAAAATGAGTAGGCAGTAATTGCCTCCAGATATAGCCAGGGACCCCTCGTAGTCTAGAGGGCTCAAGACACACCATCCTGAACCTTGGCCCTGGGCCACATTCTTTCCTGGTGGGTAGAGGAAGGGAAAATTAATACTCATGGGAGTATTGTATCTCCAGTTCTTAACTGTGTGCTGACAATACACACGGCACAAGAACTAAATGGTCAAAAAACGACCGAATTTCAGCAAGGCCGTGAGCAAATTCTTTTATGAATTTGAAGAAACCTGTGGATTGGATGGTCCTGTGTTGTCAACCGATGGAACCACTGGTTCCTGGAGGTTGCTGATTAATGGATCATTGTCCACCTGGAAGACCTTTGAAGAGGGTCTGTCTTTAATTTGTACTCTTCAATATTTGTTATCAGAGATTTGAGTGAAATTATTCATGACACACTGATCACCTTTGCTGATTTTGTGAAGCACGATGAACTTGGCAAAGACATTGAGTACTGAATACAAATTCACAACTTCAGTAGAGCTGCACTCTATTTCACAGGGTGAAACCTAACAAAAAAGACTTCAGCAAAGATAAATGTAAGGTCCTATACTTAGATGTAACACACACACACACACACACACACACACACACACACACACCCCTCAGTATTATTTATTCTTGTCTCTTAGACAAGGGAGTGTTGGATTTTGAGGCTTTCACTTGTGTTGGGTGGTATTGTCTTGGGGAAATACTGAACCAAAAGCTGGCCAGGCCATTCAACAGTGTAATATCCAAAGAGGTTAGAGAGGCAGGGAGCATCTGGCTTTAAAGCCAGCCAGATAGAGATCTGTTGACAGGGAAATCTTGGGGGGGGGGGGGGGCAGGCAGGTTGTAGGCAGAGCCCGGGGCAGTTCCTGTGCTGATGGTTGCTGTGCTGCTTTTTATCTGTTGCGATGGCCTTAGGCATGGGTGGAGAGGGAACAGTTAAAGGCATCAGCCAGGTGTGGACAAGCATAAATACAGAAAGGGGAAACGATGTCTAGGAGCAGCTTGTAGAAAAAAAGCTCAGGGATATGAGTTGAAAGCGTGAGGTGAGTTCCTATTAGAATGCAGTTGCTAGAATAGCCCATTTAATCTCAGGCTGCACTGGTAAATGATCATAGTATTTGGAATGAGTCTTGGTCTGATAATCACTCAGTGTACTGAGTCCAGTACAGGGCACTACACTTTTTGAGGATCATTGGCATACCAGAAAAGAGGCTCCTTTCATTCATTAATTCACCAAATATTTGATGATCACCTACTAAGTGCCAGGGACTTATTTCTAGACACTGAGGACTTAGTCACAAACAAGACAGATGAGGTCCCTGTGTCCAGGAAGCTTATGTTCTAGTGGAGAGAGACAGCAAAGAAGGACAAAAAGAAATAACGTAATTGTATAGAGGGATAAGTCTTGTTGAAGATGAAGTAGGACGGGGCAACCCCTTCGGGTCCCCTCCCGCTGTGCCACTGTGGGAGCTTTTCTGTCTTCTCAATAAATCCTGCTTTCCAAAAAAAAAAGAAGAAAGAAAATGAAGTAGGATGATGCACTGGAAGGTGGCTTACTGGCGGGGTGGAGGGGTAGGAGTAATTTGTTTATTTGGGGGTGATCAGGGAAAGCCTCTCAGAAGAGCTGGGGATGAGTAAGAGGCAAGTGTAGAAAGACCCAGGAAAATAATTCTATGGGTAGAGGGAACAGCTAGTGTAAAAGCCCCGAGGAGGGAAAACCTTAGGGAACAGAAAGTGAGCCGGTGTATCCGGGAAGCAATGAGCAAGGTGAGAGTGATGGACCTGGTTGGGTCAGAAAGGCAGGCAGGGTTGGTTGGTGCTGAAGATTTTAGGGAAGGGCTGCAACATGATCTTGTTTATTTTATTTTATTACATGATCATGTACATAGTGCATACTATATGCCAAGCACTATTCTAAGTCCTTCACAAATATTAACTCATCCATCATCATGAAAATGATGGTGATAACTAATAATCAAATGGCTTTTTAGAGCTAAAAAAACTTTCATAATTGTTATTTCATTTGAAATATGTAAACCTTTTTTTGTTTTTGAGACAGGGTCTCACTCTGTCGCCCAGGCTGTACTGCAGTGGCACAATCATAGCTCACAGTAACCTCAAACTCACCGGCTCTCGAGTAGCCAGGTCAATGTTACTATGCCCAGCTAATTCTTTTATTTTATTTAATGTTATTTTATAGAGATGGGGTCTCACTGTGTTGCCCCCGCTGGTCTCAAACTCCTGGGCTCAAGTAATCCTCCTGCCTTGGCCTCTCAAAGTGCTGGGATTACAGGAATGAGCCACTATGCCTGGCCAATAACGCTTTTCAACATAGTGACTTTACACACCTTGTATGTGAAGCATGGAGAAGATGAAATAATTTGTCTGAGGACCAAATCCTGTTCTATTTTCACTCTTTAGTGTCATTTGATAACTGAACTAACAGGAAATTCTTAACCTGGAGAAGTTATATCTTAGAAGTGATATTTCTCCATGATAGACAACAACACAGCCCACGTTTTGGTATGTGATAGACTGTACAAGTTGCTGCCTCTCCTTGTTGTGCACAGTGACCTGTCGCACCTGACCGGAGACCCTAGGAGTCCTCTTTTCACTCTGGGTGGGATCTAATGTTCACTGATTTTTTCCTGCTTTTTTGTTTTTTTGTGAAAACCTCAACTTGTTAGAGGAATGCTTAAAATCATTCCAATTTGTGGTTTTGGTCCTTAAATTAGGGAAGGTGGAGGGAGTGCAGCCTATACAAGCATGATGCTGCTGTCATTTACTTGTTCAATTAAAAGATATTTAACTGAACACCTCTCCTGTGCAAGGCACTGGTTGGTGCTGGGTATGAAGAGACGGATGAACAGGTAAAATTCTTGCCCTTCCACAGCTTACACTCTAGAGGAAGAGGAAGTGACAGACAACAAATAAGATAAAAGCAAGTTTGTAATTTCAGATTTTGTAAAATGCAAAGGAAGCAATGAAATGTGTCTATACCTGCGTTGTAATTCCCACTGAAACGGAATGGCTCACAACAACCACAGTCATTTTATTTTGCTCATATATCTGCCATTGGGACATGACTCGGTGGGAATAGCTTATCTCTGCTCCACACAGCACCAGTTGAGGTGGTTGAAGGCTCCACTTCTAAGGTAGCTCCCTGATGTATTTGATACTGGTTGTCATTTGCAAGCTCAGCTGGGGTTGTGGCCAGGGGCCTCATTTCCTTTCTACTTGAGCTGCTCCATCAGACTGCTTGGGTTTCCTCATAGCATGGTGGCTAAGTTCCAAGAAACTGTCAGTCTTTTAAAGGCCTGGGTCCCAAAATAGATACAGAGTCATTTCTGCCATATTCTGTGTGTCAGGTGGTCACAGAGCCTACCTAGATTGAAGGAACTCTAACCCAATGGTGGTCATAAGCTCAACCTTTGTTGGGAAGAATGTAAAAAAAAATAGTAACCACCTTTGATCTTTCACAAGCTGTTATTTCATATGTTTCTATGTTTAAGTCTACTGCCCTAGAGAGGGTTTAATTTTGCTTGCAGATTTTCCCAGTAATTAGGATTTGTTGACACTGGTTTATAGGTGATGGCTTAGCTGTGAGCTTATGGTCTGACCAGCTCATGAGGATTATTAATTAACAGATTATCATGTTTCTCTTTTGATGATATATTTTCTTTCTTTTTATTTATTTATTTATTTTTTGAGTTGGAGTCTTACTCTGTTGCCCAGGCTGGAGTGCAGTGGCACACTCATGGCTACCACAGCCTTGACCTGCTGGGTTCAGGTGAGCCTTTTGCTTTAGCCTTCCAAGTAGCTGGAACTACAGGCATGTGCCACCGTGACCGGCTAATTTTTTTTATTTATTGTGGAGATGAGGTCTCACCAGGCTGGTCTTGAACCCCTGGACTCAGGCAATCCTCTCGCCTTGGCCTCCCAAAGTGCTGGGATTACAAGCTTGAGCCAACTTTCCTTCTTTTTCAAAAAACCTCTTACCTAGCTAACTAAGAACAAAAGAACAAGATACTGAATATGAATTCCTATGTAAAATTAAATACGGATTCAGTGCATTTAAAGTTTTAAAAAATCAGGAGGCCCTTAATTAAGCTTTGGGTTCTGACTCTTGTGGGGTTTTTACATGTCCTAGGATATCATAATCACATCCAGTTTCATGTCCAGAGCCCTTCGAAGTGCTATATTTGATTACCAATAAGGTGGTCAAAGGCACATTAAGAAAAAGCACGCTCAGCTAATTTGGTTGTTAGCCAATGTGCTGACTTCTTTTTAGGATTTCTCACCCTTATGGCTTAGCTGGCCTTTTTCTTCTGGGCAAAGGTAGAATCACCTGGATGTGAATTCCATCTCTGCCACTTATTTTCTGCGGCTCATCGGGTAAGTTAACCTTTCTGGGCTTCACTTTCCACACCATAAAATGAAGATAGTACTCACTTGAAAGGTGTTTTGGAGGATTTAATAAGCTACCTTAAGTGAATCACCTGTGTACATGGTAAGTACTCAATACAAGTTAGTTTCCTTTCTCTTTTCCAAGCTCTGATCAATTTGTGTCTTTCTTGCCTCAAGGCAAACTTGTCAAGAGAACAATAAATGACATGGTAGCACAACTTCACCAGTCCTCGCTTTACTCCTCCCTCAGTCATTGACTGACTCTGAAATCTTGGATCTTAAACATGATTTTCCTCATTTAATACACATGTGTATACACACACACGGTAATATTTCTCTTTGCTCACTTGGTAGCGAGACAAAAGGTCTAACTTAAAAAAAAAAAAAGAAGAAAAAGAAAAACTTGCCTCTGAATCTTTTTACAATAAAAACGAACCAGAACAAGTTACTTAAATTTGAACAGAAAGAAGATTTTGAGAGAGATACAGATGGTTTCTTCATAGTGGCAGACATTTCCCTTATTTTCTTTCTTTCACTGGGTGCCTTTAACCTTTCCACCTTACCCTTAAACCTGCCTGAGGTGGGGGGCGGCATCAGGGGTCGAGAAAGCAAGCTCCCCTCCTGGGTTCCCCCTGCTCTAACCCCTGCAGACCCTTCCCACGTACTCCTCAGCGCGCCTGGCTTATCCATTCTGGAAGGTTTGTTTATTCCTTGGATAGATTCTCTTTGCAACAGGCAGATCAGGAGAGAAGAGAGGAAGGAATTACCTCGGATGGCTGGAGCGGAGAACTAATGAAGGGAAGGCTCCAGGGCTTTGCCAATGGGGCATCTGGCCGGAAAATCTGTGGATGAATCAGCACAAGTGGTTGCTCGCTGTTACAGAAATGGCCCAAATCACATATTCTAGTGATGGTTGTTGATGGTATCATATTAAAAATGAATGGCTGTGGAATAATGCTAACTTATATTGGTGCTTGAGGTGCAGGGACCCAGAGACCTAAGCTTGGATCTTTTGACGGCAAGACGCCAGTCTCCAGATGCCTTTCAGTGTCAGCACTGAGACTTTCAAGCCTTAGACTATCTCTATGTGCTCTTATAAATTGATGTCATTATAAAAATGTTATAATATGTGTTTTTTTTCTCTCCTGGAATCATAAAAAGGACTATCCTTAATATGGAATTGGATATTAAAAGCAGTTTCTTATCTGTGTGTCCTAAAGCAATCAGTGACATCCATGATTAATTAGTGCATGGGTGATTCCTGGAATGCTAATTGTCATTCTGTGGCTCAAAATCACAACCTGGGATTTTCTTTTTTGTCTTTTGTCCATATGTGACTCTGAGTCCCCAAATCTAAATATAATTTGCTCTAGTTTATATGGTCAGCAATTATGACTGCCAAATATTTTATATTTTTTTCTGTAGCCAAATGGTCATTCAAAGTCATATTTAATGCAAAAAGGAAATCAGAAATAGTGTATGAGAAATAGTGTATGAGACTGCACGTTCGATACAGAATGAGAGTTAAGGGCATGGAGCAGAGTTGGGCTGATCTGAATGAGAACTCCGCTTTCTCATTTAATGGCTGAGTGTTTTGCGCAGTTATTTAAACTCACTAAACCTTTGTTTCCTCTTTTTTTGTTTGTTTGTTTTGTTTTGCCTTTGAGTCAGGGTCTCACTGTCACCCAGGCTGGAGTACAATGGCACAATCACAGCTCACCACAGCCTCTGCCTCCTAGGCGCAAGTGATCCTCTCTCCTCAACCTCCTGAGTAGCTGGAACTACAGGTGCTTGCCACCATACCTGGCTAATTTTTAAACTTGTTTGTAGTGAGGAAGTCTTGCTATGTTGCCTAGGCTGGTCTCGAACTCTTGGGCTGAAGTGATCCTCTTGCCTTGGGCTCCCAAAATACTGGGCGTGAGCCACCATTCCCAGACTATTTCTTCATCTGTAATATTGGGACAACAGTGATAACTACCTCACCAAGTTCTTTCCTGGAATGAATGGGATAATTCATATAAAAGGTTTAGCACAGTCCCTGGCACAGAAGGGACTCAATTGGTTTCAAATATGATCAGTGCAAGAATAGACTGTAATCTTGCTCTGTAACCTCAGACAAGTGATTCAACTTTTTTGGTCTTTCCTATTTTTATAATTTCTTTTTTTTTTTAAATTAACAAAATATTTTATTGTATATTATGTTATGTGTTTTTTTTATTTTAAAGATGTAGGGTACAATTCAGGGTTAGGTATATAAATGTTCATTGTGCAGGTACCCTTGTTGATGAGGTGTGCCCCCCCTATTTTTATAATTTCCTATTTGCTTTTTTTAAAAAAGGGCTGCTATGTTAAGACAGTACCTACTAAATACTATCTTTTGTTGGTATTTGTCTTTTCACGTGTGTCTCATTGTCTCAAGTCCTCTTTTGCAGGGGAGGGGCTGCGTTTTACATCTTTGTCATTTCGACTTAACAGGTGGTTTGTATATTGTGGGTGCTCCATGCTGCTGTATGATAACAGTGAGAAAATCATAGTGTGTGGCGGAAGCCAGGGAATACCAGGGATCTTGCTTTCATGTGCATGAGAAGGCTTTACGTTTGCAGGAGAAAATAACTCCCTTCTCCCTTCATCCTTGACAGTCATTTTATAACCTTTCACTCCCAGCGAGCGAAACAGGCAGATGAACGGATGCAAATATATCAACACTATGGACGACACAGTTTCCTACAACTGTTTACAGAAATCTTCAGGGTCAAAAGATTTCATTGCTCTCACTCTTGGGCAAAAGATATTCTATAAATACTCAACTTAAAAAAAATTGTGGTAAAATATATGTACAATTGACCATATTAGCCTTTTTTTTTTTTTTTTTTTTTGAGTTCGCCTAGGCTGGAGTGCAATGGCATGCTCCCAGCCACTGCTGCCTCTACCTGCTGGGCTCAGGCAATCCTTCTGCCTCAGTCTTCCAAGTAGCCGGAACTACAGGTGTGTGCTAGTACCCCCAGCTAATTTTTTGATTTATTGTAGAGACAAGGCCTCACTCTGTTGCCCAGGCTGGTCCTGAACCTGCAGCCTCAGGTAATCCTTTCTCCTTAGCCTCCCAAAGTGCTGGGATTAGAGGCTTGAGCCACTGTGCCTGGCCAGCCATTTTTAAGTATACAGATCTGTGCCATTGAGTACATTGTTGTACAAATATCTGCACCATCCTTCTCTGAGCTTTTTCATTTTTCTCAACTAAAAATCTGTACCTATGAAACACTAACTCCCCATTCCCTCCTGTCCTTTGCCACTGGCAATCACCATCCTACCTTCTGTCTCTATGAATTTGAATCTAGGCACCCCATATAGTATCTGTCCTTTTGGGACTACCTGCGTTATTTAGCATAGTGTACTCAAGGCTCATTCATGTTGTAGAATGGGTCAGAGTTTTCTTCTTTTAAAGCTGGAATAATATTCTATTGTATGTTTTTTTTCTTTTTTTTTTGAGTTGGAGTCTCACTCTGTTGCCCAGGCTGGCCTCAAACTCTTGGGCTCAAGATTATAGGCATGAGCCACCACACTTGGTCAGATGATATAGATAGATATATGAGAAGGGACTGTTAGGAGAATTGGCTCATGTGACTATGGAGAAGTCTCACGTTAGGTTGTCCACAAGCTGGAGACCCAGGGATGCTGGTAGCTTGGCTCAGTTCAAATCTGAAAGCCCCTGTCTGGGGCCCGCAGAGGAGGGGACGCGGGTATCACCTGGAGTCCCACCCCTCTGTTCCCTGACTCACACGCCAATCTCCTCTGAAAACATCCTCACAAGCTGGGTTCGGTGGCTCAGCCTGTAATCCCGCGCCTTTGAGAGGCTGAGGTAAGTGGATTGCCTGAGCCCGCGGGTTCGAGACCCGCCTGGGCAGCGAGACTTCATCTCTACAATAAATCAAAAAATCAGCCGGGCTGCTAGCTCATGCCTGTAATTCCAGCTACTTGGAAGGCTGAGGCGGAAGGATTGCCGGAGCCCAGCAGGTCGAGGCTGCGGTGGTCGGAAGCGGCCACTGCACTCCAGTCTGGACGACAGAGTGAGACTCCAACTCAAAAACAAAAAAACAAAAACCCTCACAGACACACCCAGAAACAATATTCTATCCGTTCTCTAGGCATTCCTTAATCTGGTCAAATTGACACCACCACAGGTAGTGTAGACGAGGATTATGTGCTTCTCTTGAACTCTCAGGGATGACCTTTCATGGAAGGATTAACGCTGGCTGCCATCCTGTGGTGATATAGTTTTGTTTCCGGTGTTTTGCTGCATGTATCACTATGTGAATTATTCCCGGGTTATGGGGACTGGTGTGCACAACTTATGTGAGTATTGCGGTTGTGCCTCTGTGCCTGTCGCCATTACTTAGGGAAGGATTCTAGGAGAGTCCTTACTGCTTACAATTAAAGCTTATGAATTGCCTGCTTGGGTTGGAGTCACCCAAAAAGAAAAATGTAAAATGTGAGACAAACTTCAAAGAAGCCACACTGCTACATGTTTCAGTGGAAACGCAGCTTCCTCCACCCCATGCCAGGCTACGCACTGCCATTTGAAGAGTGTCAACTTCCTCATTCTGTAGAATGAAAGGGCTCTGGCAGGGTTGGCTCTGTGACTCAGAGCACATATGGCAGACCCAGTGCTGTTATAAAGTATTCAGTAATCTTGCTGGGCTCGGTGGCTCAGCCTGTAATCCTGCGCCTCTGGGAGGCTGAGGGGAGTGGATTGCCTGAGCCTGCGGGTTCGAGACCTGCCTGGGCAGCGAGACCTCTTCTCTACAATAAATAAAAAAATCAGCCGGGCATGGTAGCGCATGCCTGTAGTTCCAGCTACTTGGAAGGCTGAGGTGGAAGGATCGCCGGAGCCCAGCAGGTCGAGGCTGCGGTGACCGGGAGCGGCCACTGCACTCC
Source organism: Carlito syrichta (assembly GCF_000164805.1). Classification (NCBI taxonomy): domain Eukaryota; kingdom Metazoa; phylum Chordata; class Mammalia; order Primates; family Tarsiidae; genus Carlito; species Carlito syrichta. The sequence continues at coordinate 237,480 of NW_006985715.1, forward strand.
AGTCTGGGCGACAGAGTGAGACTCCAAATAAAAAAAAAAAAAGTATTCAGTAATCTCAAAACTGATTTATTTTACTTTTATTTTTTGAGTCAAGGTCTCACTCTGTTGCCCAGGCTGGACTGCAGTCTCGACCTTCTGGGCTCGGACAATCCTTCTGTCTCAGCCTCCCGAGTAGCTGAGACTATAGGTATGTGCCACCACACCTAGCAATTTATTTATTTTTTTATAGAGACTAGGTCTCACTATGTTGTCTAGGCTGGTCTTGAACCATTGGGCTCAAGCAATACTCCTGCCTCGGCCTCCCAAAGTGCTGGGATTACAGGTGTGAGCCCTGCACATGGCCTATTTTTTTTTTCTTTTAATCTGAAAACCAGTGTGTTTTTGAGGAATGAATTCCTGGGCACCAGTGTTTACAGATGCCTCACTGCTCAGGGGAGAACGCGTTCCTGTGCAGGCAAACCTCCGAGGCAGGGTGAACCTTCTCTCCTTCTGCTGGTGAGACCAGAGAAGTGTTTCTCACATTGTTGAAATGAAGCAAAATTATCCCTCTTTTGACCCTGCTGAGCATCTGGGGTCATCGTTTTGTTTACCATGTATTTGCTTTTGACCTTCAGTGGGTCCCGGTGGCATAGCCCAAACAAAAACTAGGAAATAAAACAAACAAACAGATGCAAAACAAAACAAAGTCTTTAATCATTTCCAGGCACGCCCCCCCCAGCCCCCCCCACGGTAATGTGGCTCTAGTTTATAAGGTGATTTTATTCGAGAAATCAACTGTTGTATATAACGGATACCATCGTCTGTCATGGTAAAACATACCTAGGACATGTCAGACACTCAAGTGCCTTTTGGAAAGGTTGGTGGGGGTCCAGGAATACTCGGCTGCCTGTCTATGAGGACAAAAAGTGAGGTTGGGCACAGAGGACCTGGAGGGTTAATGCCTGTCACATCGAGGTCCCTCCCCGTATGTTTATTGGAAGAATAATGAGTGAAGAAGGTCCTTGTGACCAGGGATATGTATTAGCAATCAATATCTAATATTAATTCCATTGTGCATGTGGGGGAGACTGAGTTACTGAGATATTAATGGATTTCCATAGGCTCAACCAGCTAACTGCTATCTTGCTAAAGTCAGAAACAAGCCCAGACTTTATGCTTCCAAGCTCAGTGCTGAAAGTATCCCCGCTAGATTTATGCACTTGCCGACCCATTCCTGCTGATGGCCACTTTGATAAATCATTTCAATTAGAAGCAGACGTTATCATGGTATACATGGAGACACATCTTCCTGAGTTTGCAAACAGTGAGGCTGCTATTTTATGGTTTCCTGTCTGTGTGTGGGTCTGTGTTTGTACAGTCCTCATAAACAAACAAATAAGCAAACAATAACAACAAAATTAGCTTTGGTGGTGGCATTTGAATCTTCAGGAAAACTCAAGTATAAAGTCATATGTATTTCCCCAGAGATTATGGTCAGCCTTGCTTGGAAAACAAGCAGGCAAACTAAGAGCTTGATTTGTTGTACAAAGTAATCAGAGACCACTCACACAGCAATGGCAGTTTCTGGGAATTTTGATCTGTCAAACAATAATTAAAACAACCTTCTTGTCTTTACGACATCTGGTACTAACCAGATGTCGTAATTTACATTCTGGGAATCTTGACTTGCATGTGGAGATTTTCTTAAATCATTTCTTTTCTATTTAGTATTCATACTTTCCATTTAGTATTCATATGGCTTTTTATTTTCTTATAATAATTTCCTTTTTTGATTATAAATTTAATACATGTAAATTTTACATGAATTTGGGGAGGATGTGTAAAGGCATAAAGATAAAATAAAAATCACTTATGATTCATTACCCAGAAATAACCATTTTTAACATTCTGGGGTGTACTCTTCTTTTATATGCATGTGTTTTTCCTTCAAACTGGTGGATACCATACATTTTGTTGTGCAAACTGGTTTTTTTTTCACTTAAAGATATTTTGTGAACATTTTTCCAAGCAATTAAATATTTTTCTAAACAAAGATTTTTTTAAAAAGGTAGCATAGTTTTCTATTTTATAGATGTTCCCTATTTACTTGACCATTTCCTTGTTGTGACATTAACAGATTTCTGACTTTTATAGCTCATATGCATAATATAGCATCTATTTTTACATCTGTAAACTTTCTTTTAGAAATACGTTTATTTTGAGCAGTAAAGTATTTGATCTTAATTTTAGATCACTCTATCCCCCTGGGGCCTTGGAATTAGAGCAAAAATGAGAAAAAGAAACAAGGTAATGACTAAAGTTGGGCAAGTTAATATTAATTGAACTGTAAAACTCTTCTTTTTTCCCTCCCTTCCTCCCTCCCTTTTTACCCTTCCTTTTTTTCCTCTCTCTCCCTTGCTATAATAAATGCCTACTGTGTGTCAGGCATAGTGTGAGCCCTATGGAACAATAATAAACAAGTGCCAGTTCCTACTTTAATAAACATATCACAGAGGGTAGAGTCTGTAGATGTGTCTAGCAGGCTACTTACAGTGGGAGAGTGGAGGTAATAGGCACCTGAGGTTATTAGCCTCGTAGGAAATGTAAAGCAGGTGACTGCTGAGCTGATATGATTTGTGGGGTGGTACTCAAAGGGTGAGTGTGTGCATGCAAGTATGTGCGTGCATGGGCTTCATGGGTGGCCAAGGACATGTGGTGGAGAGGAAGATGGTTGGATGAGTTGAGTGTCCTTCACGTATGAGCTTGGGATATCCAGTGTTTCATTCTCAGTTCATCCCTGAAAATAATTACAACATAAAATTCCTTCTTTGCAGAATCCTAAGGTTATTTAAAGTTCCATGAAATTTATTCCCGCACCCAGATGTTGCATAATGTTGCAAACTTTTATCTAATTTATCCATGCTTATGGACCAAATTGCAAATTCTTAACTCCCAACAAGTGAAAGAAAGAAGAAGCAATTGCCTCTAGCTGGCTCCCAGGCTCCTGCTTCTGTTCCCAGGACCAGATTCTCTTATCCTTGAGCATGCTCTTTTGAATTTGATGTGGCTGATGTACAGACAAAATTGGATCATTTCAGTATTTTATCTCTGCGAACTGAAATTCAAAGAGTCAGACAGAATTTCAGGTGTCCTCTGATCAGGAGGCCACACTACTATGATACTCTGTTCTCGGTCTCCTGATTGGAATGCAGTCCTCTTACAGTGCCTTCCTCTTTCTTCTCTCCACATCTCCACCCCAAAGCTCCTGTCTATCAGAACAAGACAGGCTTCTTACTGACCCATCAAAATTCTTAATTACAATGGGGACTTCTCTCTTGTTGACTTTTTTATTCCTAAGATCCTCACCAAAGTTCTAATCAATAATGGAGCAGTTGATTATCTTGTATAGGGTGACATGGCATAGTTATACTTGAGGACAGAAACATTTTTGTGGCAGGGTCTTATTGACCAGCACAAAATTATCTTTCTGTTTTATTTTATTATTTTTTTTGGTAGAGATGGGGCATTTCTATGTTTCCTAGGGGTCTCGAACTCTTGGCCTCAAGTGATCCTCTTGCTTCAGCCACAAAGCTCTGGGATTACAGGTGTGAGTCACCGTGTTCAGTACCACAAAATTATCTTTTGTTCAAACACCCAAGATAAGCACTCTGTATTAAAAAAAAGAACTTGATGACTAAACATAAACACACATTAAATGAGGGTAGATAACCATGATATTTAGCAAATTTTCCATGTACCTGATATTTTGAGACAGAACTATACACAGAAAAATACTGTAACTATTTGTAAATCTGAAAATGATGCTTTTCTAAAATTATGACTTTTTGAGCAATTAGAATGTGCCATATATTGTGAGCCAAATTTTAATTCTTAATTTTAATATTTGAAAAAAAAAACAAACCCCTGAAGTTAAGAGAGGTTAAATCACTTGCCCAAGGTTACACAACCAGCAAGTTCAAAAGATGGAATTTAGCCGGGCTGGGTGTCTCAGCCTGTAATCCCGCGCCTTTGGGAGGCTGAGGTGAGTGGATTGTCTGAGCCCGCGGGTTTGAGACCTGCCTGGGCAGGCGAGACCTCTTCTCTACAATAAAATCAAAATAGCCTGACGTGGTAGCGCGCGCCTATAATTCTGGCTACTTGGAAGGCTGAGGCGGAAGGATCGCCGGAGCCCAGCAGGTCGAGGCTGCGGTGGCTGGGAGCGGCCACTGCACTCCAGTCTGGGCGACAGAGTGAGACTCCAACTCAAAAAAAAAAAAAAAAAAAGATGGAATTTGAAGTCAAAAACTCTTATTCTTAACCAATTTGCATCTTCTAAAGACAATATTTAGTGAACCACCAATATGTCATGTTATTTCCTTTGGTATGTATCATAACCCTCTGAGATATTGCTCTGCTTTTACTAATGAGGAAACGGAGGCCCAAAGAGATTAAAAGAATTGTTAAAGGTACATATCTATTCTGTGGCAGATCAAGAGTCTGGCCCAAGTCTGTGTAACACCAAAGCCCATGAAATCCCAGTATACAAATTCCTTCTCGAGCCTGTATGATTTGAAATATTCTTCGTTTCCCCAAACAAACCTACTTCCCCTTCTACTAGTTTTTCAGACTCGAGAAACCACTAGACGTGGGAATAGTTTCGGCTTGGCTAGGGAGGGAAGAAAGGAACCAAGAAAAATCTGAGTAGGGGGCAAAGAAAGATAATTTTTTTCCCTAACCCAATTTTCAAATGATTTTTGAATCATTTTTTCTTACCCTTTCGATCAAATTCAGAGCATGCCCCATTTATTTGCGAAACTGGCTGGTAGAATCTTTGTCATAGTCATTCACGTTTTCATAATTTTCACTTGAGAACGCAAAATGCGTTTGCACAGCATTTTAATAATAACAAGCAAGTCAGCCTTGGAGCTCTTTCCCTGGGAAGGGTTGGGGTGGGGGTGGGGTACTCTTCTCCTAAAGGACAGAAAGACAGTCACAGGAGCTCTGACACAGGAGAAGAGCCCCAAAAGTAGGACACCCTGGAGGGTATTTGGCATATAACAAGGTTGAGCTAGATCCCAAACAAAGCGAAATCAAAGCAGCCTGGCTTCACGTTGGAGAGGGGAGCCCACCTGGAGCTGACAAAGCCCAGGCTAGGCAGGGCTTAATGACAGGAAAGGAAATGAAGACATTCCTCAGCTCTCCTCCCACCTTCTTTTCCTCAGACCCAAAGATGCTGTGTTAGATTTCATGCTAGGTGGAGAGAACGTTATGCAGACAACACTGCTCACAGGTCACTTAGGCCCTGCCCAGAGTCAGTGCTTTAAATGCGTCCTTCAAGGAAATCCCAAAGGAACTCTTTCCTCTGCCAAAACACATATGCATGGAGAGTGTAGACGTGTACGTTCTGGAAATGAGGAAGCCTTCAAGGAGAAGTTTTGCTGGGAATGCCCAGAAAGCTTCTGGCCATGAGACCTGAGAGAGAACAACTGCGTTGTGTGAGGAAAGTCCTTGCCAGTGGGTGCCGAGTTTAACAGAGGATGCTTCGAGGCTCATGGAGTAGAATCTTTCAGTCAGCTCTGGAAGGGTTTGCCAAGGTTTTACATGGGAGTTTGCACTCTTCAGGTAGGCCAAATAGTTGGCACCTATGTAATGAAAGCATTTCCTAGTGGGAAATTACATCTTTGACTTCTTTGATGTAGGCCATTCTCTGTTCAGGTGGCCCCAAGCTTCTATTAACTAAGGCAATTTTGTAAAAAAAAAAAAACAAGCAAACAAACAAAAGGACAATAAGAATGCCAAGGAAACACGCTATTGTATAACACACACACCCCTACTTACCTTGAAACCACAATTCTACTATCTTAGTACCTTCTTTTTTTTTGAGTTGGAGTCTCACTCTGTCGCCCAGAGTGCAGTGGCTGCTCCCGGCCACCGCAGCCTTGACCTGCTGGGCTCCGGCGATCCTTCCACCTCAGCCTTCTGAGCAGTCAGAATTACAGGCATGCGCTACCACACCCGGCTGATTTTTTCATTTATTGTAGAGATGAGGTCTCGCTGCCCAGGTGGGTCTCGAACCCATGGACCCAGGCAATCCACTCACCTCAGCCTTCCAAAGGCGCGGATTACAGGCTGAGCCACCGAGCCCGGCTGGGACTCTATCTCTTTAAAAAAAAAAAAAAAAAAAAGCAAAGATCTAACCCAGTCAAACAGTGAGAAGAAGACAGCCAGTGAGGGAGGATGTGCCTTTCTCCAAGAGACTAGGTCCTCACTTGCTTTTGAATTTCGGGATGTGTTGATTTTCCCCGAAGTTGAAGTTCTTTAACAGGAATGATTCTTGAATGAAGGCATTGGGGGATCGAAAGCCTTTTCTACCTAGTGTCAGTGTTTTAAAAGTTTATATTATTATTTTATACTGAGGTTGTGGTTCAGGAATTAAAACCATGGCTCAAGACAAGAGCATTGAATTGCAAATTTGTCTTTTCACTAACCTACTGGATAAAATGATATTAAGACCAACACTTGCACAGAAACTAATAGTTGGCTGAGCACTCTCGTAGTTATTATCCCTGGCTCCGTCATCCTCCTGTTCCTCATCTATTACCTCCTAGTTAGACAGGACAGGCAGAATATCATTCTTACCAGCAGGATCAAATGCATTTTGAAGATTTGCTGCGCTGGTAATGGACAATAAGATTATAGTATGTGTCCACCACCCATCCCCTCCCCCTCTCAAAAAAGGTGTGCACCTGTAGTCCCACCTATTTGGGAGGTTGAGGCGGGAGGATGGCTTGAGCCTAGGAGTTCAAGGCTGCAGTGAGCTATTGTGCCACTGCATTTCAGCCTGGGTGACAGAGCGAGACCCTGTCTCAAAAAAAAAAAAAAAAAAAAAGG